>NC_065571.1:33600110-33900110 GCF_937616625.2 Mercurialis annua
TTTGGATTTGTTTCATAACATCTGTAAACGTTTGGCTTCAATTGCTAAAAAAGTGAAACGTTTGGATTTGTTTTATAACGTTCGTAAACGTTTGGCTTAAATCACTAAAAAGGTGGAACATTTGGATTTGTTTCGTAAGGTTTTAAACGTTTGACTTAAATCGCTAAAATGGGGAAACATTTGGATTTGTTTCGTACCTTTTGTAAACGTTTGACTTAAATCGCTTAAAAGGGGAAACCTTTTGATTTTTTTCGTAACGTTTGTAAACGTTTGGCTTATATTGCTAAAAAGCTGAAACACTTGGATTTATTTCGTAATGTTTGTAAACGTTTGGCTTATATCGCTAAAAAGGTGAAACATTTGGATTTGTTTCGTAATGTTTGTAAAGGTTTGGATTCAATCGCAAAAAAGGTGAAACGTTTGGATTTGTTTCGTAACGTTTGTAAACGTTTGGCTTAATTCGCTAAAATGGGTAAATGTTTGTTTTTGTTTCGTAAGTGTTTGTAAATGTATGCCTTAAATCAGTAAAAAGGTGAAACATTTGGATTTGTTTCGTAACGTTTGTAAGCGTTTGACTTAATTCGTTCAAATGGGTAAATGTATGGTTTTGTTTCGTAATGTTTGTAAACGTCTGCCTTAAATCACTAAAAAGATGAAACATTTGGATTTGTTTCGTAACGTTTATAAACGTTTGCCTTAAATCGCTAAAATGGGGAAACATTTGAATTTGTTTCTTAACGTTGTTAAACGTTTGGCTTCAATCGCTAAAAAGGTGAAACGTTTGGATTTGTTTCGTAATGTTTGTAAACTTTTAACTTAAATTGCTAAAAATGTGAAAAGTTTGTTTTTGTTCCGTAATGTTTGTAAACGTTTGGATTTGTTTTGTAACGTTTGTTAAGGTTTGGCTTAAATCTCTAAAAAGGTGAAACATTTGGATTTGTTTTGTAACGTTTGTAAATGTTTGGCTTAAATTGCTAAAAAGGTGAAACATTTGGATTTGTTTCATAACGTTTGTAAACGTTTGGCTTCAATCATTAAAACATTGTAAACGTTTTGTTTTGTTTCGTAATGGTTATAAACGTTTGGCTTAAATCGCTAAAACGGGGAAACGTTTGGATTTGTTTCTTAACATTTGTAAACGTTTGGCTTCAATCCATAAAAAATTAACGTTTGGATTGGTTTCGTAACGTTTGTAAATGTTCAACTTAAATTGCTAAAAATGTGGAAAGTTTGTTTTTGTTCCATAATGTTTTGTAAATATTTGGATTTGTTTCGTAATGTTTGTAAACGTCTGGTTTAAATCACTAAACAGGTGAAACGTTTCAATTTGTTTCGTAACTTTTGGCATAAATCGCTAAACAGGGGAAACGTTTGGATAAGTTTTGTAACATTTGTAAAAGTTTGGCTTCAATCACTAAAAAATTGTAAACGTTTGGTTTTGTTTCATAATGTTTATAAACGTTTGGCTTAAATCACTAAATTGGGGAAACCTTTGGATTAGTTTCTTAATATTTGTAAACGTTTAGCTTCAATCGATAAAAAGGTGAAACGTTCGGATTAGTTTCGTAACGTTTGTAAACATTTAACTTAAATTGCTAGAAATGTGAAAAGTTTGTTTTTGTTCTGTAATGTTTGTAAATTTTGGATTTATTTCGTAATATTTGTAAACATTTGTCTTAAATCGTTAAAAGAAGTGAAACGTTTGGATTTGTTTCATAACGTTTGTAAATATTTGGCTTAAATCGCTAAAAAGGAGAAACGTTTGGATTTGTTTTGTAACATTTGTAAACGTTTGGCTTAAATTGCTAAAAAGGGGAAACGTTTGGATTTATATCGTAACGTTTGTATTTGTTTCATAACGTTTTAAACTTTTGGTTTTGTTTGTAAACTTAAACAAATCCAAGCATTTCACCTTTTTATTAATTTAAGCCGAACGTTTAAAAACGTTAAGAAACAAAATTACGAAACAAATACAAACTTTTTGCCTTTTTAGCGATTTAAGCCAAACGTTTACAAACGTTACGAAGTAAACCAAACGTTTAAAACGTTAGGAAACAAACGTTTGAAACAAATCCAAACGTTTACAAACGTTAAGGAACAAAAACAAACGTTTCACATTTTTAGCAACTTAAGCCGAACGTTTACAACATTACGAAACAAATTCAAACGTTTTGACTTTTTAGAGATTTAAGCCAAACGTTACGAAACAAATCCAAACGTTTCCCCATATTAGCGATTTTAAGCCAAACGTCTAAAAATGTTATGAAACGAATCAAAACGTTTCACCTTTTTAGATATTTAAGCCAAACTTTTACAAAGATTACAAAACAAAATCAAACGTTTCACCTTTTTAGCAATTTAAGCCAAACGTTTACAAACGTTACGAAACAAATCGAAACGTTTCCTCATTTTAGAGATTAAAGCCAACGTTTACAAACGTTACGAAACAAATCCAAATGTTTCACCTTGTTAGCGATTGAAGTCAAACGTTTACAAATATTACGAAACAAATCCAAACGTTTCACCTTTTTAGCAATTTAAGCCAAATGTTTACAATCGGTACGAAACAAAACCAAACGTTTCATATTTTTAGCGACATAAGCCAAACGTTTACAAACGATACGAAAAAATTCAAAGCGTTTCACAGTTTTAGCGATTTAAGTCAAACGTTTACAAATGTTACGAAACAAATCCAAACGTTTCCTATTTTTAGCGAATTAAGCCAAACGTTTTCAAATATTACGAAAAAAAATCCAAATGTTTCCCCTTTTTAGCGATTTAAGCCAAACGTTTACAAACGTTACAAAATAAATCCAAACGTTTCCCCTTTTTAGTGATTTAAGCTAAACATTTACAAAAGTTACAAAACAAATCCAAACGTTTTACCTTTTTAGCAATTTATGCTAAATGTCTTACTGAGTTTAGAAATACTTCTGGCCTTCAAGTTAATAATATGAAGAATCAAGTGTTTTTTTGTAATGTGGAAGATAGTGATAAAAGAAGTATCATGAATATGATTGGCTTTAAAGAAGGGGTTCTGCCCTTGAGGTACCTTGGAATTCCTTTGATTTCTACAAAGCTTTTCTAGAGATGATTGCAAAGGGATAATTGATAAAATCACCAGCATAATTCGCTCTTGGAGCGGTAAGTTACTTTCTTATGCTGGCAGAATGCAATTGATTCAGTCAGTTCTCCTCAGTATGCAAATTTTCTGGGCTACTATTCTTATTCTTCCTAAGAAAGTGATTAATGAAATTCAAAGATTTTGTTCTAAATTCTTATGGTCTGGATCCAGTGAAGGCAGGAACGAAGCTATGGTAGCTTGGAAAGAAATTGAGAAGTTAAAGAAGGAGGGTGGTCTTAGTATCAAAAACATGAAAATCTGGAATAGAGCAGCTAATTGTAACGTTACGAAACAAATCCAAATTTTTCACCTTTTCAGTGATTAAAGCTAAACGTTTGCAAACGTTAATAAACAAAACCAAACATTTCACCTTTTTAGCGATTTAAGCCTAATCGTTTACAATCGTTACGAAACAAATCCAAACTTTTCACCTTTTTAGTGATTAAAGCCAAACGTTTGTAAACATTACGAAACAAATCCAAATGTTTCACCGTTTTAGTGATTGAAACCAAATGTTTATAAACGTTACGAAACAAATAGAAACGTTTCCCCTTTTTAGCAATTTAAGCCAAACGTTTACAAACGTCACGAAACAAATCCAAACTTTTTTCCTTTTTAGCAATTTCAGCCAAACGTTTACAAACGTTACGAAACAAATCCAAGTGTTTTACCTTTTAAGCAATTTAAGCCAAAAGTTTACAAATCCAAGTTTTTTCACCTTTTTAGAAATTTAAGCCAATCGTTTACAAACGTTACGAAAGAAATCCAGACGTTTCACCTTTTTATCGATATAAGCCAAATGTTTACAAACGTTACGAAACAAAATCCAAACGTTTCGTCGTTTTAGTAATTTAAGGCACACGTTTAGAAACATTATGAAACAAATCCAAACGTTTCACCTTTTTACCAATTTAATTCTAATGTTTACAAACGTTACGAAACAAATCCAAATGTGTCATATTTTTAGCAATTTAAGCCAAACGTATAACCTTTTTAGCGATTTAAGCCGAACGTTTATAAACGTTACGTAACAAAATCAAACGTTTGACTTTTTTAGCGATGTAAGCCAAACGTTTACAAATGATGCGAAACAAATCCAAACATTGAAAACGTTAAGAAACAAATCCAAGCGTTTCACCTTTTTAGCAACTTAATCCGAACGTTTTCAAAAGTTACGAAACAAATCCAAACATTTCATCTTTTTAGCGATATAAGCCAAACGTTTACAAACGTTACGAAACAAATCTAATTGTTTCACCTTTTTAGCAATTTAAACCAAACGTTTACAAACGTTACAAAACAAATCCAAACGTTTCACCTTTTTAGCGATATAAGTCAAACGTTTACAAACGTTACGAAACAAATCCAAACGTTTCACCTTTTTAGCGATTTAAGCCAAATGTTTACAAACGTTACGAAAAAAATTGAAACGTTTCCCCTTTTTAGCAATTTAAGTCAAATGTTTACAAACGTTACAAAACAAAACCAAACGGATCACCTTTAGCAATTTAAGCCAAACATTTACAAACATTACGAAACAAACCTAAGCATTTCACCTTTTTAGCAATTTAAGCCAAATGTTTACAAGAGTTACGAAATAAATCCAAACGTTTCACCTTTTTAGCGATTTAAACCAAACGTTTACAAAAGTTACAAAACAAATCCAAACGTTTTCTCATTTTAGCGATTTAAGCCAAATGTTTAAAGAAATACGAAACAAATCCAAATGTTTCACCTTTTTAGCGATTTAAGCCAAACGTTTTACAAACGTTACTAAACAAATCCAAACGTTACTAAACAAATCCAAACGTTTCCCCTTTTTAGCGATTTAAGCCAAACGTTTACAAACATTACGAAACAAATCCAAGCGTTTCACATTTTTAGCAATTTAAGCCAAACGTTTACGAATGTCATGAAAAAAATCCAAACATTTCCCCTTTTTAGCGATTTATGCCAATGGTTTACAAACGTTACATAACAAATCCAAAAGATTCACCTTTTTAGTGATTTATGTTAAACATTTACAAACCTTATGAAAAGAATCCAAATGCTTCAGCTTTGTAGCGATTTAAGACAAACATTTACAAATGTTACGAAACAAATACAAACATATCACCTTTTTTGCGGTTTAAGCCAAACATTTACAAACATTACTAAACAAATCCAAACGTTTCACCTTTTTAGCAATTTAAGCCAAACGTTTACAAACGTTACGAAACAAATCCAAACGTTTCAATTTCAGCCAAACGTTTACAAACATTATGAAACAAATCCAAACGTTTTACCTTTTTAGCGATTTAAGACAAACGTTTATAAATGTTACGGCTTAAATCGTTAAAAACGCGAAAAGTTTGGATTTGTTTAGTAACGTTTTAAACATTTGGTTTTGTTTCATAACCATACAAAACCAAACATTTCACCTTTTTAGCGATTTAAGCCAAACATTTACAAACGTTTCCCCTTTATAGCAATTGAAGCCAAACGTTTACAAACGCTACTAAACAAATCCACACGTTTCCCCTTTTTAGCGATTTAAGCCAAACATTTACAAACGTTACGAAACAAATCCAAATGTTTCACATTTTTAGCGATTTAATCAAAACGTTTACAAACGTTATGAAATAAATACAAACATTTTCCCTTTTTAGCAATTCAAGCCAAAACAAACATTACGAAACAAATCCAATTTTTTCACATTTTTAGCAATTTAAGCCAAACGTTTACAAACGTTAGGAAACAAAACCAAACATTTCACCTTTTTAGTGATTTAAGCCAAACGTTTACAAACGTTACGAAACAAAACCAAACATTTCACCTTTTTAGTGGTTTAAGCCAAACGTTTACAAACGTTTCAGAACAAATCGAAACGTTTCACCTTTTTAGAAATTTATGCCAAACGTTTGGATTTGTTTCGTAACGTTTGTAAATATGGCATAAATCGCTAAAAAGGTGAAACGTTCGGATTGGTTTCGTAATTTTGTTTCGTAACGTTTGTAAACGTTCAGCTTAAATCGCTAAAAAGGCAGAACGTTTGGATTTGTTTCGTAACATTTGTAAACGTTTCACTTAAATCGCTTAAAATGTGAAACATTTACAAACCAAACGTTTAAAAACGTTTCGAAACCAATTAAAATGTTTCACCTTTTTAGCGATTTGAGCCAAACGTTTACAAATGTTACGAAACAAAAGCAAACGTATCACCATTTTAGCGATTTAAGCCAAAAGTTTACAAACGTTACGAAACAAACCCATATGTTTCACCATTTTAAACGTTTGGTTTTGTTTCGTAACGTTTGTAAACGTTTGGCTTCAATCGCTAAAATGGTAAAACGTTTGGATTTGTTTCCTAAACGTCTATAAACCGAGCGAATTAAGCAAAACGTTTAAAACGTTACGATACAAATCCAAACATTTCACCTTTTTATCGATTTAAGCCTAACGTTTACAAAGGCTATAAAATAAAACCAAATGTTTCACCTTTTTAGCGATGTAAGGCAAACGTTTACAAACGTTAGGAAACAAATCCAAACGTTTAAAACGTTACGAATAAAAACCAAATGTTTTACCTTTTTAGAGATTTAAGCCAAACGTTTACAAACGTTACAAAACAAAGCCAAACGATTGCAAACATTACGAAAAAAATCCAAGAGTTTCGCCTTTTTAGCTATTTAGACCAAACGTTTATAAACATTATGAAACAAATCCGAACGTTTCAGCTTTTTAGCGATTTAAGCCAAACATTTACAAAAGTAACGAAACAAAACCAGACGTTTCATATTTTTAGCGATTTAAGCCCAACGTTTACAAACGTTAGGAAACAAAACCAAACATTTTGCCTTTTTAGCGATTTAAGCAAAACGTTTACAAACGTTACGAAACAAATCCAAGCGTTTCCCCTTTTTAGCAATTTAAGCCAAACGTTTATAAACATTACGAAACAAATCCAAACGTTTCAGCTTTTTAGCGATTTAAGCCAAACATTTACAAAAGTTATGAAACAAAACCAAACGTGTCACATTTTTAGCGATCTAAAACGAACGTTTACAATAGTTACGAAACAAAACCCAACATTTCGCCTTTTTTATTGATTTAAACTAAACGTTTACAAACATTAGGAAACGAATCCAAACGCTTCAGCTTTTTAGCGATTTAAGCCGAACATTTACAAACGTTATGAAAACAAATCCAAATGTTTCTCCTTTTTAGCGATTTAAGCCAAACATTTACAAACGTTAAACAAAAGCAAACATTTCACCTTTTTAGTGATTTATGCCAAATGTTTGGATTTGTTTCGTAACGTTTGTAAATATGGCTTAAATCGCTAAAAGGGTAAAACGTTCAGATTGGTTTCGTAATTTTGTTTCGTAATGTTTGTAAACGTTCGGCTTAAATCGCTAAAAAGGTGGAACGTTTGGATTTGTTTCGTAACATTTGTAAACGTTTCGCTTAAATCGCTAAAAATGTTAAACATTTACAAACTAAACGTTTAAAAACGTTTCGAAACCAATTAAAATGTTTCACCTTTTTAGCGATTTAAGACAAACGGTTACAAATATTACGAAACAAAACCAAATGTATCACCATTTTAGCAATTTAAGCCAAACGTTTACAAACATTACGAAACAAACCCAAACGTTTAACGTTTGGGTTTGTTTCGTAATGTTTGTAACATTTGGCTTCAATCGCTAAAATGGAAAAACGTTTGGATTTGTTTCCTAAACGTCTATTAACCGAGCGATTTAAGAAAAACGTTTACAACGTTACGAAACAAATCCAAACATTTCACCTTTTTATCGGATTAAGCCGAACGTTTACAAAGGCTATGAAACAAAACCAAACATTTCACTTTTTTAGCGATGTAAGGAAAACGTTTACAAACGTTACAAAACAAATCCAAACGTTTAAAATGTTACGAATAAAAACCAAATGTTTTACCTTTTTAGAGATTTAAGCCAAACGTTTACAAACGTTACAAAACAAAGCCAAACGATTGCAAACATTAGGAAAAAAATCCAAGAGTTTCGCCTTTTTAGCTATTTAGACCAAACGTTTATAAACATTATGAAACAAATCCGAACGTTTCAGCTTTTTAGCGATTTAAGCCAAACATTTACAAAAGTAACCAAACAAAACCAGGCGTTTCATATTTTTAGCGATTTAAGCCCAACGTTTACAAACGTTAGGAAACAAAACCAAACATTTTGCCTTTTTAGCGATTTAAGCAAAACGTTTACAAACGTTACGAAACAAATCCAAGCGTTTCCCCTTTTTAGCAATTTAAGCCAAACGTTTATAAACATTACGAAACAAATCCAAACGTTTCAGCTTTTTAGCGATTTAAGCCAAACATTTACAAAAGTTATGAAACAAAACCAAACGTGTCACATTTTTAGCGATCTAAACCGAACGTTTACAATAGTTACGAAACAAAACCCAACATTTCGCCTTTTTTATTGATTTAAACTAAACGTTTACAAACATTAGGAAACGAATCCAAACGCTTTAGCTTTTTAGCGATTTAAGCCGAACATTTACAAACGTTATGAAAACAAATCCAAACGTTTCTCCTTTTTAGCGATTTAAGCCAAACATTTACAAACGTTAAACAAAAGCAAACATTTCACCTTTTTACTGATTTATGCCAAATGTTTGGATTTGTTTCGTAACGTTTGTAAATATGGCTTAAATCGCTAAAAGGGTGAAACGTTCAGATTGGTTTCGTAATTTTGTTTCGTAACGTTTGTAAACGTTCGGCTTAAATCGCTAAAAAGGCGGAACGTTTGGATTTCTTTCGTAACATTTGTAAACGTTTCGCTTAAATCGCTAAAAATGTTAAACATTTACAAACTAAACGTTTAAAAACGTTTCGAAACCAATTAAAATGTTTCACCTTTTTAGCGATTTAAGCCAAACGTTTACAAATATTACGAAACAAAACCAAATGTATCACCATTTTAGCAATTTAAGCCAAACGTTTACAAACATTACGAAACAAACCCAAACGTTTCACCATTTTAAACGTTTGGTTTTGTTTCGTAACATTTGTAAACGTTTGGCTTCAATCGCTAAAATGGGAAAACGTCTGGATTTGTTTCCTAAACGTCTATAAACCGAGCGATTTAAGAAAAACGTTTAAAACGTTACGAAACAAATCCAAACATTTCACCTTTTTATCGGTTTAAGCCGAACGTTTACAAAGGCTATGAAACAAAACCAAACGTTTCACCTTTTTAGCGATGTAAGGCAAACGTTTACAGACGTTACGAAACAAATCCAAACGTTTAAAATGTTATGAATCAAAACCAAATGTTTCACCTTTTTAGAGATTTAAGCCAAACGTTTACAAACGTTACAAAACAAAGCCAAACAATTGCAAACATTACGAAACAAATCCAAGCGTTTCACCTTTTTAGCTATTTAGACCAAACGTTTATAAACGTTATGAAACAAATACCAAAGTTTCAGCTGTTTAGTGATTTAAGCCAAACATTTACAAAAGTAACAAAACAAAACCAAACGTTTAACATTTTTAGCGATATAAGCCCAACGTTTACAAACGTTAGGAAACAAAACCAAATATTTTGCCTTTTTAGCGATTTAGGCAAAACGTTTACAAACGTTACGAAACAAATCCAAGCGTTTCCCCTTTTTAGAAATTTAAGCCAAACGTTTATAAACGTTACGAAACAAATCCAAACATTTCATCTTTTTAGCGATTTAAGCCAAACATTTACAAAAGTTATGAAACAAAACCAAACGTGTCACATTTTTAGCGATCTAAACCGAACGTTTACAATAGTTACGAAACAAAACCCAATGTTTTGCCTTTTCTTATTGATTTAAACTAAACGTTTACAAACATTAGGAAATGAATCCAAAGGCTTCAGCTTTTTAGCGATTTAAGCCGAACATTTACGAACGTTACGAAAACAAATCCAAACGTTACTCCTTTTTAGCGATTTAAACCAAACATTTACAAAAGTTACAAAACAAATCCAAATGTTTCACATTTTTAGCGATTTAAACCAAACGTTTACAAACTTTACAAAACAAATCCAAACGTTTCCCCTTTTTAGCGATTTAAGCCAAACGTTTACAAACATTACGAAACAAATCCAAACGTTTTACCTTTTTAGCAATTTAAGCCAAACGTTTACAAATCCAATCATTTCACATTTTTAGAAATTTAAGGCAAATGTTTACAAACGTTACGAAACAAATCCAAACGTTTTTTCGTATAAGAGATTTAAGCCAAACGTTTAGAAACGTTACGAAACAAATCTAAACGTTTCACCTTTTTAGCAATTTAATCTGAACGTTTACAAATGTTAGGAAACAATTCTAAACGTATCACCTTTTTAGCGATTTAATCCAAACGTTTAACCTTTTTAGCGATTTAAGCCGAACGTTTATAAACGTTACGAAACAAAACAAAACGTTTCAACTTTTTAGCGAATTAAGCCAAACGTTTACAAATGTTATGAAACAAATCCAAACGTTTAAAACGTTACGGAGCGAATCCAAGCGTTTTGCCTTGTTTGCAATTTAATCCAAACGTTTACAAACGTTACGAAACAAAATTAAGTGTTTCACCTTTTTAGCAATTTAAGTCAAATGTTTATAAACGTTATGAAACAAATCCATACGTTTCACCTTTTGTAGCGATATTAAGCCAAACGTTTACAAACGTTACAGAACAAATCCAAATGTTTCACCTTTTTAGTGATTTAAGCCAAATGTTTATAAACGTTACTAAACAAATCCAAACGTTTCACCTTTTTAGCTATTTAAGCCAAAACGTTTGCAAATGTTACGAAACAAATACAAACGTTTCACCTTTTTAGAGATTTAAGCCAAACGTTTACAAACGTTACGAAACAAATCCAAACGTTTCACATTTTTAGCGATTTAAGCCAAAGGTTATGAAATTAAATGTTTGGTTTAAATCGCTAAAATGGGGAAACGTTTGGAATGGATTTGTTTCGTAATGTTTGTTTACATTTGGCTTAATTCGCTAACAATGTGAAACGTTTGCATTTCACCCTTTAAGCAATTTAAGCCAAAAGGTTAGAAACATTACGAAATAAATCAAAATGTTTCACCTTTTTAAGCGATATAAGCCAAACGTTTACAAACAGTACGAAACAAATCCAAACGTTTCCTCATTTTAGCGATTGAAGCCAAACGTTTACAAACGCTACGAAACAAATCCAAACGTTTGACCTTTTAAGCAATTTAAGCCAAACGTTTATAAACGTTACGAAACAAATCCAAATGTTTCATCTTTCCAGCAATTTAAGCCAAACGTTTACAAATGTTACGAAACAAAACCCAACGTTTCCCCTTTTTAGCAATTGGAGCCAAACGTTTACAAACGTTATGAAACAAATCCAAACGTTTCACCTTTTTAGCGATTTAAGCTAAACGCTTATAAACGTTACGGCTTAAATCGTTAAAGGTGAAACATTTGGATTTATTTCGTAACGTTTTAAAATTTTGGTTTTGTTTCATAACCTTTCAAAACCAAACGTTTAACCTTTTTAGCGATTTAAACGAGACGTTTACAAATGTTACGAAGCAAATCCAAACGTTTCATCTTTATAGCGATTTAAGCTAAACGTTTACAAACGTTACGAAACAAATCCAAACGTTTAGCCATCTTAGCGATTTAAGCCAAACGTTTAAAACGTTGCGAAACAAATTCCAACGTTTCACCTTTTTAGCCATTTAGGCCAAACGTTTACAAACGTTATTTACAAATGTTACGAAACAAATCCAAACGTTTCATCTTTTTAGCAATTTAAGCCAACAGTTTTCAAACCTTATGAAACAAAACCAAATGTTTTCCCCTTTTTAGCAATTTAAGCCAAATGTTTATAAATGTTACGAAACAAATCCAAACGTTTCACCTTTTTAGCGATTTAAGCTAAAAGTTTAAAAATCCAAGCATTTCACCATTTTACAAATTAAGCCAAACATTTACAAATATTACGGAAAAAAAATCAAACGTTTCACCTTTTTTGCAATTTAAGCCAAACGTTTACAAATATTACGAAATACATTCAAATGTTTCCCTATTTTAGCGATTTAAGCCAAATGTTGACGAAACAAATTCAAACGTTTAACCTTTTTAGCGATTTAAGCCAAACGTTTATAAACGTTATGAAACAAAACCAAACGGTTTTAGCAATTTAAGCCAAACGTTTGCATATATTACGAAACAAAACCAAATGTTTCCAAACAAATCCAAACGTTTCACCTAACGTTTAAAACGTTACGAAACAAATCCAACTGTTTTACTTTTTTGGCAATTTAAGCGAAACGTTTACAAATCCAAGCGTTTCACCTTTTTAACAATATATGCCAAACGTTTACAAACGTTACAGAACAAAACCAAACATTTACAAAAGTTATAAGACAAAACCAAACGTTTTACCTTTTTAGCGAATTCAGCCAAACGTTTACAAACTCCACGAAACAAATCCAAATGATTACAAATGTTACGAAACAAAACATAACATTTTAAAACGTTACGAAACAAATCCAAGCGTTTCACCTTTTTAACAATTGAAGACAAATGTATACAAACGTTACAAAACAAAACCAAACGTTTACAAACGTTACAAAACAAAACCAAACGTTTACAAACGTTACAAAACAAAATCAAACGTTTACAAACGATACGAAACAAATCCAAGCGTCTCACCTTTTTAGCAATTTAAGCCGAACGTTTACAAACGTTACGAAACAAATCCAAACGTGTCACCTTTTTAGAGATTTAAGCTAAACGTTTATTACGTTACAAAACAAATCCAAACGTCAAAACGTTACGAAACTAATCCAAATCCAAACGTTTAAATCGTTATGAAACAAATCCAATAATGAAATGATTTGGGGAAACATTTACAAACGTTACGAAACAAATCCAATAGTGAAATGATTTGGGGAAACGTTTACAAACGTTACAAAACAAAACCATATGTTTCCCATTTTTAGCGATTTAAGACAAACATTTTTAAAATTACAAAACAAAACCAAACGGCTAATACGTTACGAAACGAATACAAACTTGAAAAGGTGAAACGATTTGGCGAAACGTTTACAAACATTACGAAACAAAACCAAACGTTTCCCATTTTTAGCGATTTAAGCCACACGTTTTAAACGTTATGCAACAAAACCAAACGTTTTAAATGTTATGAAACGAATCCAAACGTTTCCCCTTTTTAGCGATTGAAGCCAAACATTAACAAAGGTAACGAAACAAAACTAAACGTTTAAAACGTTACCAAACAAAACTATGCGTTTCATCGAGTTACCTTTTTAGTGATTTAAGCCAAACGTTTACAAACGTTCCGAAATAAATCAAAGCGTTTCACCTTTTTAGTAATTTAAGCCAAACGTTTACAAACGTTACAAAACAAAACCAAACGTTATTGCTATTTAAGCCAAACGTTACAAATGTTACGAAACAAATCCAAGAGTTTCATCTTTTTAGCAATTTAAGCCAAACATTTAAAAACGTTACGAAAAATATCCAAACATTTCCCCGTTTTAGAGATTTAAGCCAAACGTTTACAAACGTTACGAAACAAATCCAAACGTTTACACATTTTGGCGATTTAAGCCAAATGTTTAAAACGTTACGAAATAAATCCAAATGTTTCACCTTTTTAGCGAATTAAGACAAACGTTTATAAACGTTATGAAACAAATCCAAACGTTTCCCCTTTTTAGCGATTTAAGCCAAAAGTTTAAAAACGTTATGAAACCAATCGAAATGTTTCACCTTTTTAGCGATTTAAGCCAAATGTATACAAACGTTACAAAACAAATCCAAAATTTTCACCTCTTTAGTGATTTAAGCCAAATGTTTACAAACGTTACGAAAAAGCCAAATGTTTCACCTTTTTAGCGATTTAACCCAACGTTTACAAACTTTACGAAACAAATCCAAATGTTTCACCTTTTTAGCGATTTAAGCAACACGTTTACAATGGTTATGTAACAAATCCAAACTATACAAAACAAATCCAAACATTTCAATTTAAGCCAAACGTTTACATAGGTTATGTAACAAATCCAAACGTTTCCCCTTATTAGCGATTTAAGCCGAACATTTATAAATGTTACGGCCTAAATCGCTAAAATGGTGAAACGTTTGAATTTGTTTCGTAAGGTTTTAAACGTTTGGTTTTGTTTCATAACCTTACAGATCTAAATGTTTCACCTTTTTAGCGATTTAAGCAAAACATTTACAAACGTTGCGAAACAAACCAAACGTTTCTCCTTTTTAGTGATTTAAGCCAAACGTTTACGAACGTTACGAAACAAATCCAAACGTTTCACCTTTTTGGCAATTTAAACCAAACGTTTACAACCTCTACGAAATAAATCCAAACATTTCACCTTTTTAGCTATTTAAGCCAAACGTTTACAAATGTTACAAAACAAATCCAAAAATTTCCTTGTTTTAGCAATCTAAGCCAAATGTTTAGAAACGTTTCGAAACAAATCTAAACGTTTCACCTTTTAAGCAATTTAATCTGATCGTTTACAAACGTTAAGGAACAAATCCAAACGTGTCACCGTTTCAGCAATTTAAGCGAAACGTTTAACCTTTTTAGCGATTTAAGCCGAAAATTAACAAACGTTACGAAACAAAACAAGCATTACGAAAGAAATCTAAGTGTTTGACCTTTTTAGCAATTTAAGCCAAATGCTTATAAACTTTACGAAACAAATCAAAACGTTTCACCTTTTGTAGCGATTTAAGCCAAACGTTTACAATCGTTACAAAACAAATCCAAACGTTTCCCCTTATTAGCGATTAATGCCAAACGTTTATAAACGCTACGAAACAAATCCAAATGTTTCACCTTTTTAGCGATTTAAGCTAAACATTTACAAACGTGACGAAACAAATCCAAATGTTTCACCTTTATAGCGATTTAAGCCAAACGTTTACAAACGTTACGAAACAAAACAAAACATTTTCCCTTTAGCGATTTAAGCCAAACATTTTTAAACGTTACCAAACAAATCAAAACATTTTACATTTTTAGCAATTTAAGCCAGACGTTTACAAAACGTTACAGAACAAAACCAAACGTTTAAAACGTTAAGAAATAGATTCAAACGTTTCGCATTTTTAGCGATTTAAGCCAAATGTTTTACAAATGTTACGAAACAAAGCCAAACGTTTACAAGCGTTACGAAACAAATCCAAGCGTTTTGCCTTTTTAGCAATTTATTCCAAACGTTTATAAACGTTACAAAACAAATCCAAACGTTTCACCTTTTTAGCGATTTAAGCCAAACATTTACAAACGTTACAAAACATTCCCCTTTTTAGCAATTTAAGCCAATCGTTACGAAACAAACGAAACGTTTCACCTTTTTAACGATTTTAGCCAAACGTCTACAAACGTTACGAAACAAAACCAAACATGTCACGTTTTTAGCGATTTAAGGCAAACGTTTATAAACGTTGCAAAATAAATCCAAATGTTTCACATTTTAGCAATTTAAGCAAAACGTTTACAAATGTTACGAAACAAATCCAAACGTTTCCCCATTTTTGTGATTTAAGCCAAACATTTACAAATGTTACGAAAAAATCCAAAAGTTTCACATTTTTAGCGATTTAAGCCAAACATTTACAAACGTTACAAAACAAAACATACCATTTCACCTTTTTAGCGATTTAAGCCAAACGTTAACAAACGTTACGAAACAAATCAACGTGGTTCACCCTTTTAGCGATTTAAGCCAAACGTTTACAACCGTTACGAAACAAATCCAAACGTTTCACATTTTTTGCGATTTAAGCCAACCGCTTACGAACATTACAAATCAAATCCAAATGTTTCCCCATTTTAGCGATTTAAGCCAAACGTTTAAAACGTTACGAAACAAATCCAATTGTTTCTAGCGATTTAAGCCACATGTTTATAAACGTTACGAAACAAATCCAAATGTTTCATCTTCTAAGCGATTTAAGCCAAACGTGAAACAAAGCGTTTGGCTTAAATCGCTAAAATGGGGAAACGTTTGGATTGGATTTTTTTCATAATGTTTCTAAACGTTTGGCTTAAATCGCTAAAAATGTGAAACGTTTGGATTTGTTTCATAACGTTTGTAAACATTTGACTTAAATCGCTAAAAATGTGAAACATTTTGTTTTGTTCCGTAACATTTGCAAATGTTTGGCTTCAATTCTTAAAAATGTAAAACGCTTTGATTTGTTTTGTAACGTTTGTAAACGTTTGGCTTAAATCGCAAAAAAAAGGGAAACATTTGAATTTGTTTCGTAAGGTTTGTAAACATTTGGCTTTGTTATGTAACGTTTGTAAATGTTTGGCTTAAATCGCTAAAATGGGGAAACGTTTGGTTTTGTTTCATAACCTTTGTAAACATTTGGCTTAAATTGCTAAAAAGGTGAAATGTTTGGATTTGTTTGTAACGTTTGTAAACGTTTCCCCATTTTAACAATTTAAGCCAAATGTTTACAAACGCTACAAAACAAATCAAAATGTTTCACATTTTTAGCAATTTAAGCTAAATGTTTATATACGTGACGAAACATATCCAAACGTTTCCCCTTTGTACAAATTTAAGCCAAACGTTTAGAAACGTCACGAAATAAATCCAAATGTTTCACCTTTTTAGAAATTTAAGCCAAACATTTGCAAACGTTATGAAACAAAATCAAACCCTTCACCTTATTAGCAATTTCAGCCAAACATTTATAAACGTTACAAAACAAATCAAAATGTTCACATTTTTAGCAATTTTAGCCAAACGTTTAAAAACGTTATGGAATAAAACCAAACGTTACGAATCATATCCAAACATTTTAAATTTTTAGCGATATAAGCCAAACCTTTGACAAACGTTACAAAATAAAGCTAAATGTTTACAAGCGCTACGAAACAAATCCTAGTGTTTCACCTTTTTAGCAATTTAAGCCAAACATTAATAAACATTACAAAACAAATCCAAACGTTTCACCTTTTTAGAGATTTAAGCCAAACGTTTGCAAACGTTACAAAACAAATCCAAACGTTTCACCTTTTTAGCGATTTAAGCCAAATGTTTACAAAAGTTACGAAAAAAATTGAAACGTTACGAAAAAAATTCAAACGTTTCACCTTTTTTGCGATTTAAGCGAAACGGTTATAAATATTACGAAACAAATCCAAACGTTTCACCTTTTTACCGGTTTAAGCCAAACGTTTACAAAAGTTACGAAACAAAACCAAACGTTTCACCTTTTTAGCCAGTTAAGCCAAACGTTTATAAACGTTACAAAACAAATCCAAATGTTTCAAATTTTTAGCAGTTTAAGTCAAACGTTTACAAACGTTACGAAACAAATCCAAAAGTTTACACATTTTAGCAATTTAAGCCAAACGTTTACAAACGTTACGAAACAAATCCAAACGTTTCACATTTTTAGCGATTTAAGCCAAACATTTACAAATGTTACAAAACAAAACCAAACATTTGCCCTTTTTAACGATTTAAGTCAAACGTTTACAAACATTTCGAAACAAATTTAAGCATTTCACCTTTTTAGCAATTTAAGCGAAACGTTTACAAACATTACAAAACAAATCCAAACGTTTCACCTTTTTAGCGATTTAAGCCAAACATTTACAAAGGTGAAACGTTTGGATTTGTTTCGTAACGTTTGTAAACGTTTCGCTTAAATCGCTAAAAAGGTGAAACTCTTGGATTTGTATTGTAACATTTGTAAACGTTTGGCATAAATTGCTAAAAAGGTGAAACGCTTGGATTTGTTTGGCAACGTTTGTAAACGTTTGGCTTAAATCGCTAAAAATGTGAAACGTTTGGATTTCTTTCGCAATATTTTAAACGTTTTGTTTTGTTTCATAACCTTTGTAAACGTTTGTCTTAAATTTCTAAAAAGAAGAAAAACATGGATTTGTGTCGTAACGTTTGTAAACGTTTAGCATAAATTGTTGAAAAGCTGAAACGCTTGGATTTGTTTCGTAACATTTTTAAACGTTTGGCTTAAATTTCTAAAAAGGTGAAACGCTTGGATTTGTTTCATAACGTGTGTAAAAGTTTAGTTTAGTTTTGTAACGTTTGTAAACGTTTGGATTAAATCGCTAAAAATGTGAAACGTTTCATTTTCTTTCGTAAAGTTTTAAATGTTTGGTTTTGTTTCATAACGTTTGTAAACGTTTGGCTTAAATCGCTAAAAACGTGAAACGTTTGGATTTGTTTCATAACGTTTGTAAACGTTAGGCTTAAATTGTTAAAAAAGTGAAATGCTTGGCTTCAATCGCTAAAAAGGTGAAACGTTTGGATTTGTTTCGTAAAGTTTGTGAACATTTGGCTTAAATTGCTAAAAAGGTAAAACGTTTGGATTTGTAACGTAACGTTTGCAAACGTTTGGCTTAACTCGCTATAAAGGTGAAACATTTGGATTTGTTTCGTAAGTTTGGAAACGTTTGGCTTAAATTTCTAAAATTGGGAAATATTTGGATTTGTTTCGTAATATTTGTAAACATTTGGCTTAAATTGCTAAAAAGGTGAAACGTTTGGATTTGTTTCGTAACTTTGTAAATGTTTGTCTTAAATTGCTAAAAAGGTGAAACGCTTGGATTTGTTTCGTAACGTTTGTAAACGTCTGGCTTAAATCGCTAAAAAGGTGAAATATTTGGATTTCTTTCGTAACGTTTTAAACGTTTGGTTTTGTTTCATAACATTTGTAAACGTTTGTCTTAAATTGCTTAAAAGATGAAACGCTTGGATTTGTTGCGTAACGTTTGTAAACGTTTAGCATATACTGCTAAAATGGTGAAATGCTTGAATTTGTTTCGTAACGTTTGTTAACAATCCGTCTTTAGAAAGTGCTAAGGATTATATCCTATGTAAAAGGGATAAGAAACTGAGTTCTAAAGATATAATTCTCCTAAAGCATTTAGGTACATACACATTAGAAGCAATAATTATACATGTACTAGCACGATTGTTTAAAAACGTAAAAATGAATATCCGTCTGTTAGAATGACAACCCTGATCGATCAGCTGAATTCAAAAGTATTACGTCAAGGTGATCTTCTAGAATTCAAATATGACCTTGATCTTCTACCCATTAGAATGAATCTTCCAATATTTTTCCCTCCTTTACCATGGAGGAAAAAAACATGGGAAGAAATCCAAAAAGAGAAAGAAGCAAGGAATACAAAATTATTAAAAATAAAAGTTCAGGATACAACTAAGGAAGAAGCTAAGGAAGAGGAAGATGAAGTTAAGGATGCAGCAATTAATGCAACTAAGGAATTAAAAAAGACAAATCAGTCTCATTTGTTAAAAAATCTTGTTGGAGGTTACTTAAACACGCTATCTAATGATTTTAGAAATCAGTTTTATTTCTTAATTTCAAAGAACCATGAGTCCTTCCATGTCATTTTCAAAAATCACCATAAACTGTGTAACGTCTTAAATCTCCTTTAGAATTCAGCTTGTGAGATAAACACAAAGGTCTTGAATTTCATTCAAAAGAATAGTGATAAATTAGAAAAGGAGGGTTTACTTATGAATCGAATCCTTACTGATGTGAATATAAAAGAAGTCTCTTATATACTTAGGAATCTATATTACCAAAATAAAGATCTTATGATTAATGTAATTTTATGTGAAAAGTTAGTGAATACCTTACATAAAAATATTCAGCATGCTAGGAGTAAAACATTCAAAATCAATCTGGCATCTGCCTACGACGGTTTGCAATTTTATCTTCCAGACTTCATTGACTTCCGGGGTAGAATCTACCGAGCTGGGATTTTAAATTTTCAGCTAAAAGTAGAATGGATGAAAGTGCTTACGATTCTCAAGCAGAGAATATTTTAACAACTTCTGCAGCATTTATGTATCAAAAATTTACTACATTAGAATGTGCAAATAAATGGTGGTCAAATGTAGTAAAGCAAATAGGTGATTCTGACACTTGATTAATAGAGTTTCTAATAAATGATAAAGCAAAATCCCCATTTCTGTTCATATCCAAGTATCTTTCAATCTCTTGTAAAAAGGACATAATTCTTTAATTACATAAGATCCCGTTGAGTCAAGACGCCTCAGCGAGTGCTTATCAGATAATGAGTTATTTTATGCTTGATAAAAATCTTGCAATGAAAACGAATCTGATTCCCTTAGTTCATTTACAGACTGATATTCAAGATTTGTATATGTATTTAAAAGATGAACTTCTTCAATACTTAAAAGAATGGGCGTCTATAAAGGAAGATAAACTTATTCTACAAAAGTATGAAAGAATAGCAGATTTAATGGATAGAGACCTCATTAAAAAACTCTTTATGCCTAGGATCTATGGTAAGACACAAAGGGCTATGTCATTAGACATTTATAATGTTTATAATGATAGACTGAGTAAATTAGACCAAAATGAGCTTCTTAAAAAATGTAATGATTTTTTTCATATAAAATATAATAAAGTTATCTCTTTGATGTTGTTGATAAACAATATAGGATGGATATGTGCAAAGATAGATAAACCTGTCTTATATAATATTCCCCTGTTCATAATAGTTCAGAACTATACGTTAAGCTCTATCAGTAATGTATGGGTTTACAATAGTATGACGAAGAAAAAACATAAAGTAGCCCTCCGAATACCTGATACTATTAAAGATAAGAAGAAGAGTAAAGTATCTACCTGCATCAACTTTATTCATCAAAAGGATGCATATATAGCTATGTTAGTTTTAGATGAATTGACTCAGAAAAAAGAGAATATCTCTATTTACACTTTGCATGATAATTTCATGATGAATTCTGTTAATGCGAGTATTCTTCTTGAAATTTACACAAAAGCTTATATAAAGCTTGGATGTCCACTTCGATTTATCAACGAATTTCTTAATGATAACCTAATTAAGGAGAATTTCCCTTTTTACATGGATCTAGGTATTTCCCCCTTAAATACCAATTACAATGATTCAAAAGGTCCTATAGAAGAGTGGATTTCGAAGGAACCGGTCCCTATGACCTCTTTCTATCACTGGGTAGAAGATCCTATACCTCTTTCTCATCTTGAATATATTTTCAATTCTCATCATGAAGATGATAATGAGAAAAAGAAGTTAAAAACTTATGAAAAGAAGAGATGGAAAGAAATAGTAGGTCAAATTCTGTCCAATTATAGTGACTACGTTAATAAAGTGTGCGGTAAAGACGTGGCAGATCTACATCCTTCTGAAGCAGGTAAACTCCATGCTCAGGAGTGGAGTCAATTTACACAAATGCTTCAAAACTGGAGAATGTGTAGAAAAACAACAGTTTGACATATTAGAATGTATGTCATCAAACAATATCGATTGTTAGACAAAGAAAACAATCCTATTTGATAGGGCAAAGTCTTATTATATTAAAAATAAGTCAAACTTCTAAAAAATTGGTATGACTTAGAAAACTCAATCGAATTTGATAGATGCACGGTCTCATATCCAGGTTTGAAAATTACTGAAATCAAATATAAAGAAAATTGCTGAAATCAAATATAAAGAAAATTGTACCCCGCGATGTGGAGATTCAGAAATGATACTATTGGCAGTTTTACGACTCCTATTCATGTACATTTACAATATATATTTTCAATATGGTAAGTTTATGATAAGTTACAGAATGCAAATCTTTACGATAGATGCTGAGATTGAGATTCTTTCCTATACAATAGGTCCGGCTATATCTTTAAATGATGAAAAAAGGATTCGTCTTCCTATTCAATGTTTACTACCTATTATACTCAAATACATATTGAATAAAGCCGAGGAATACAAAGATTATAAGCTAAGTGGAATATTTATTCGTGCTTATCTTGAAGGAATTAATAAAAAAAGACTCACATTCACCTTCGACTTCTCCTGAGAAAATATCTAAGGAGATTTGAATAATATATCTTCATGAAAAGAAGAAAAAGACTTTCATGAACCTGAAGCTAAATCTATGGTTAGGAAGCGTGCTATCTACCCATTTATAACAACTTTAAAAGAAAAATCTTGTAAGGATAGGAAGTCATTGATTGGCGGATTTAGAGACTATTCTAATTGATAATGTACATGTGCCATACGCAGCGGAATTCTTTGTGGTCAAACCAGATGAAAATCTTAGTCTTTCTTCTTTAATATAAGTGTTTTTTAGTGAAGATCACAATTTCTTTATCTCTTCATTTCAGGAAAGGAGTCATAGAGTCTTGTTCGACTTTCTTAATCGCATAGAAGGGGTGGCTACTAAGAAAAAGAGTAAAACAATCTACTTTCATAACTTTTCACGATTTGATGGGATTTTCTTTTTAAAATATTTAGCAAAAGTTGATAAGTACAACTTCAATGCACTTATGAGGAATAATAACCTTTATGAAATCAAAGTCTATAAAAAAGGTAAAAGCAAGAATTTGCTCTTTTCTTTAAGAGATTCATTGACTATTCTCCCTAGCAGCCTGAAGGTATTGGCAAAGTCTTTGTGTCCTCATTTAGGAAAAAAAGGCGAAATTCAACATGATGATTTGACTTTGGAGAATTTGAGGGAGAATAGAGAGATAATCTTAGAATCTATGAAACAACATATTCGTCTCTTAGGCGGTGTTAGGGTAATGCCTCAATCTCTCTATATTCTTTATATAAACAGCGTTTCTCGACCTTTCTTACCCTATAGAGATGGGGATAGGTTACTTTTCCCTACCGGTGAATTCTTTGGTGTGTATTCGAGCGAGGAATTGCTTTTTGCGCGCTAGTTGGGTTACATGATTAGACCACTAAGGGGATACTTGTTTGAGAAGAAGGATTCACCATTTGATAGCTTTGTCACAAACATATGTAATGAAAGACTCAATGCTAAAAAAGGAGGGGATAATGCCATGACATATTGCTATAAAATACTATTAAACTCTCTATACGGTAGATTTGGTATAAATCCAGAGACTACTATAACAGAGTTGTTCGAAAAGAATAGATATACATCTTTGATAAAAAAAAAAAAGAAAAAGTTAATAGAGGCACATATACTAAGCAATATTTACTACATCGCAAAATACTTGAAAAATACATTCTATTCTGATGAAAATGGCTATCAACCTCCAAGAATATCTGCCGTTCATTTATCAGCCGCTACTACAGCATGTTCTCGCATTTATATGTATAAATACATTTCCAGACCTGACTGTTACTACACTGATACTGACTCTACAATTCTTGGTAGTCCTCTTCCTGACGAAGATATGTCTTCCAATGAATTAGGTAAGTTAAAGTTAGAGTACTTTGTAAAGGATGGTATCTTCTTAGAACCAAAAAGTTATTCCATTGTAACGGATAATGAGACTCATATCATTAAGAAGAAGGGACTGTCTAAACATTTAGTCAATTACGAATCGTTTTTGAACCAATACAACGATCTCTCACATTTTGAGAAAAATATTATGGAGACTAACTTCAGAATTAATTGGTCCTTTTTAAAAATTGTCAAACTATTAGTAAATGTAAACATTTCTTCCAAAGTGAATACAAAAAGAGATCCAATCTTTGATAATAATAATAAGTGGGTAGACACTAAACCTAAGAATATCCAAGAATTAGGTAAGTACAAGACTTTTTTATATAATCTACAATTGAAAGATAGGCTCAATGATTCAGATTAGACTATAGCTATATTGAAAAAGAGTTAAAAGCTAAACTAGAATTGAAAGATAGGCTCAATGATTCAGATAAGACTATAGCTATACTGAAAAAAGAGAAAGAAGAGTTAAAAGCTAAACTGGATTCGATCATGGTTACTATGCATCCTGAGGATTCTAAGGGAACCAGGATGAGAAGAGCACACCACCCACCCCTCTTAATGAAAGATTGACATCACACTAGGAAAAGATTGACCTCACTGGGAAAAGATTGACATCACTGGGAAAGGATATCCCCTGTCTAAGCTCCTTGTCTTAAAGAAGAGCAGTGGGTCGAAAAGATACGAACGGATAGGTAGTTTATCCAATTGGGATTCTTGTTATGCGGGAAAGGAGATAATAAGAAATTCCATATTTGCCCATTCATGGCAGCGTCTACCTTTAGAAAGAGGATTCCTCTTAGGTGGAACCTTCTACAGATAGATTCGTTCTACTAAACTTGATGAAGATCGCGCCCTGTACAGCTTGCTCAACCCTTCTTCCTAGCTTCAACCTTGATATTGACCTTCTCACGGAAGCGTCATCCCAAGGGAGGGTCCGTAATGAAACTTTCATGAAGACTTGCTCGGAATTGGATCAAAAGTTGTAGGTAAACGCCTCTCTATAGGAAGGGATTCGACAACCTTTCACTCCTACTCTCTTCATACAAGAGATTCTACGGAGCTAGTCATATACCACTAGATAAAAGGAAGTTTGAAAGACTAGAGGTTTCAGCTTAGCAAGAGGAAGACTAAGGCTAGCTAGCTGCCCCTTTCTTGCTTGCTTCCTTTCCTTGCCTATAGGGTGACTTAGGCTCTGCAAGACGTCCTATGTTGCACACTGACTCGAAATCTCCCTCATCTATTCCTGCATCAGTCAGTTGGAGCTTGCACAGGATGGCAATTGACTTCTGTCGAGTTCCTGCGACTCTGTACTCTTCTTATTCATTCAGGGATGGTTCTTGCTCAGCCGGACTCGTCGGCACCAGACTTTAGGGAAGAGGGTCCTGGGGAAAGATCTATACTACTTGGGGTATTCGTACTCTCTATTTAAGGAGGGGTCTCCCGTGTGACCTCGGTCGCAAAGGCAAAGGACTCAACCCTCTTTTTCCACAACAGGAGCTGTATGAGAGACTGAGTAAGTTATAGCAGTCTCTGTTTCATGAAGTGTCAGCGCGAACTGTTGTTCCTCCTCTGACTCAGCAAAGGAACAGAAAGCAATTCAATGGCAACTTCAAGCGGAATGTCTGTATTTATGCTATTTAAATTCAAGAATCTCTGGCCTCCTGTTCCTCTTCCTGGTCCTGGTCCTATCGAACCAGTCAATTCATACCTGGCAAAGGAAATAGCTTCTACGGCCTATGTATGAACAGAAAAACTGGTGTGGTGTAAATTGACTCGCTAACCAAGTGTAATAGTTTGTAATTGAAGTCAGGACAGAATGGAGAAAGATTCTTCCCACGGAGCGAGAAGAAGCAAGGTTCGTAGCAGGCATTCCCTCGAGCTTGTCCTAATTCTTCTTCTTCTTATCCTGTTCCTGACCCTGAGTGTAGAGGGGTTAGCCTTGAGCCAGATCTTGATTGTTTATTCCATTTTCTCAGTTCAAGTACTGGAATGGGAGTTCCGGATATCAAAATCGAAACTATGTCACCGACCCTGATCCCGCTAACAATAGCAATCACAGCTACCGACACCGACTCTATCTTAACAACTGGTAAAGCCCTATCTCTAATATATTGCACTTCACTGCTCGGAGAGAAAGGAATTCTTCTCTGATTTCATCACCTTTCCTTTTACCTTATAGTCAAGCATATTCTAACCTTTAAGAAGTCAATTATGTTCGTCAGTGTCAGCGGATTCAAATTCAACTCAAGCAATAGAAAGAAGACTCCTCTAACTATACTGACCACGTTCAATCAAGCTAAAAACTAGTGGACCCCTCCTTCTTTTGCGCTCCTTCCGTGAAAAGTCACAACTTAATTTCAGTTATTTCAGTCTTTTTCGAGCTACCATAGCAGCAGCGGATATGGAATACCCTGGAGCCTGGCAAAGAAAATTCCGATCTACGAGAGAATTTCATTAAGCGAAAACATCGCCGGAGTCTCCTCCTCTTGCTTCGCTCAAGTGATAACATACCTTATGCTTCACTAAAGCGACTACGTTTCAATCTGGATATAAAAAAAGTACAGTTCAATCGTCGAAAGTGATATCTCTTTTAGTCCGGTCTTCTTTTCTCTTTTGATTCAGGTTCTTTGGACAGGACAGGAAATCGGGTTTTCTGAAGAATGTCTCTTCCGGCCTATTAAGTAAAGTAAGTTAGTTCGAGATCGAAACTAGACCTGAAAGGGACTAAACTATTAGTAATAGTAGGTGCGCCTTCAGTTGAGGAGAGTTCTTCACAAGCAATGGTTATGAGCTCTTTCTTGTTTCAGTTCAGAAGAGGTAATTCCTTCAGTTGCACTAGTGGATTGAATAACCTTTTTTTTAATGCCAACAAAGTGCATGTGTTGTTGGTTAAGAAAAACATGAATTTTGATAGGCTGGATTACTGAGACTATAAGTTAAGCAAGACAAACGCCTCAAATTAAAAGAGAAATGAAAGGCATTTTTCCACTTATCCAAGGAATCTCTTTCTTGGCATTTGCATTTGAGAGAGAGAGAGCTATGCTTAGGTCAGTTTCTTTAGAAAACTTATTTGGTAAGTCAGAAGTGAACCCCACGGAGCAGTAAGAAAGTAGTCCCGTATGAAATTAATAAAAAAATGCATATTTGGCCCTTGAGGAGGTCAATCTTAAGTGTTGGAAGCTACTGCTAAGGTACTCCCCCTCATCTATAAAGGATATGCAATTGATAGAGAATAGGGCGCCGGTTTTGATTGAATAATCCTTTCATGTGCTTGTATTGAGGTATACCGAAGATATGAGTAAAAGTAGGTAACATAAGGGGAGGGGTTGCTGTTTTTTATTAGTGAGGGCGAGCAGTTTTCATTTTTTTTTGTTTGATAGGGCGAGTAGGCGGTTCGTATGTTTTTATAGCCCTCAGAATAATAACTAGGAGGATACGCAAAGCTCTTGCTCTTGAAGTCTACCGGGGCACGCTTCTTAATTCATCCATTTCATTTAGCCCCTACTAGGAACACTTAGATACATGGAACCTGGCCCTATCGAACCAGCCACTTCATCCCTGGCTCGGGAACATTTTCTTACTAGTAGGGGCTAATCACAGTAAGAGAGTCCAATCTCTGAAATAGAGCTTAGTCTCTCCATAGTAGGATACTAGTAGAATGTGTAGGTTATGACTTAATCCAATAGAGTCAGAACACCTTTATATCTAAAATAAATGGTGCTCGATGAAACGATCCAGATTCCACACTATGATGTGGGCTAGGGAGAGAGCTCCTCTGCGAAGCTGGTCGTTCAGTGTTCTTATGGAGGAACCATACTATAAAGAAAAAAAAATAGAAAAGGCCCTAAAAAAAGAGGGGGAGAGTGATGGGCAACCTTAGTCTATATGTTTCTCGTAAGCTGACAAGTCCCAGTTTCGCAACAGTACCGGTGCAAAAGGATCGGTCCTTCACTTGCTGATCGTTCGCGAGTTGAACTCGCTTTCTTGCCACGCCTTTCACTCACTCGCTTGAAGTTGGACTCAATCACTCTTTTTTGTTTGGAGGATTATTCGTTCTTCACCCTCTTGCCCCAGCAGGGAGCGCAACAACCAAGGTGAATATTATCATATAGAAAGAAGCAAGCGTAGCGAATCACATGGAGAAGCCCCTACCTACCAGCGCGTGGATAGATAGGGCGAAGGGGATGGATGTCTGAGCGGTTGAAAGTGTCGATCTTAAAAACCGAACTATTGAGTTGAATAACGGGGGTTCGAATCCCTCTCCATCCTGCTACTAGGGTATAGTCAATGAGTGCACTACCTTATCTCCTTGAAACTTCCTATTCTTATGATATAACTGCCTTTCATCATCCCCTTTCATTATGCCTAGATCTGTACTCGGCTTACCTTCTTTCCTTCCTCTAATTTGGTACCTCCTTTGAAAGAGAATAGGGATCGAGTTTGCACCAGCTTTGAGTCTCGCCTATGCCATAAGTCGAGTTCCACTTTGTACTCTTCTCCTACTGTTAGGAATAGCAATAGACTCCCTTCTCTTCCTTCTATTGAGATGTCCCATTCTTCGAGACGGGAAGGGAATTCCTCAGACGCCTTACCAACATAGATCGCTAGCTATTTCACTTGCTATGAGAACTCACAGGCATATTCCTAGACAACAGGAAGACCTTAACGGCCAGTCCTACTACCGGAGTACGGACCAAAGAAGGTAGTTTTCTTACTCCAGTACTCAAGCTCAAGACAAAGTAGTTCCTCAAGGACAAGAATAGCGAATCCGCAAGGACAACTTTGATAGTGGACCTCCTCCCTCTGTTCGAGCTCCATTTCATCGACCCGAGTGGCTACGCTCCTAGAGGAGAGCAAAAGTGATCTATTGAGTCAACCACCATGCCTTTCTTTATTCGGATTCCGCTCGAAACTAGTCATGTCTTCCTGCGAAACCTATAGGGAGAGACGGTGCCGGCTTATATTGGGTGGACTGGACAACCAGCCATGCTAATAGAAATGCTTTTTCATTCGCAAATACTCATTTGGGATCTGATATACCATACTGATGGGATCAGGTCTCAGGTCCACTCTCGAGGAGCTGTCAATCCAAACTGAATGGAATGGCTTTCGATGTCCAGTATGATTCTGCTTTCCTTCAACTCCATTTTCTTAGGTGGCTAAAGCACCGGGATCTCGTGCATTGACTTCTCTACTCATTTTCCTTTGAGGATTGCTACCTTAATAAAAAAAGCTAACTACCTTCCTTCTTTGCCTATAAATCGGCACCCTTGAGTCGAATGAGCTTCTTCATAACCATTTTTCTTTCATGGAAGAAACGGGAATGGCCAACGCTGATGGAGGTAATACTCGGCATGACCAACTACTAATGCTAATGGAAGTCCCTTTCTTTATAGAAACTATCGAACTAGTGGAACCCCTAGAAGAAGCGAAGACAGGAATCTTGTACTAATTAAGCGGGAAGACTTTAGCATTTAAGGAAAGTGAGTGTCCGCCCTAATATAGCCTACCATTAATACGGTCTTGAATGTAGCTCCTCCCCTGCTAATAGGAGGATGTTAGTGGATAAGCTGTAGAATATGTATTGTATAACGTTTACTACGGCTATCCTTAGTAGGATTAGCAGTCCTTACATGAATACCAAAAAGACAGTGTATACTTTATATAGTACAGCCCTTTCTACCAAAGGAGTAATAGGGCCTTGAAGTCCTTCCTTGGATATTTTGATAACAGTCCTCCTGGTCAGAATCCTTCTCCCATTAAAAAAGGAAAAAGATGGTTAACAAGAATAATAAGACAATAACCGAGGAATAGTAGTTAAACTACCCTTATTAAGGAGCGAACGATCTCAAGGCCAAGGCTATTCTTATCAGTGCTTCTAGGCGGTCCATAAGAGATAATACGTTGTTGGATAGGTTTGAGGCTTTAAAACAACTATTCGAACCAAGTACAAGGTCAAATATAACCTTTTACCATTGGTAAATATGTCTAGTCTAATACGAGGATAAGGTAAGAGGAACTCTTGACATAGAAAGCCATTCTTAGGAATGACACATCAGGCGTTGGATAAAAGAGCTAGTGAGCTATGATGGGTAATCGGCTTAGAGATCATTATATTAGAGAACCTCCCGGAGAATCAAACTATTAGATGAAAGCCTATCGGGATTAGTCTATCTGAAAAATCCTAGTCTATAGACGGTACCCTTATAGAATTCCTTGCCCTAAAGATTGATTAGCTAACCCGAACTAAGCACACTACCCTAATAAAAGGACATTATGAAGAGGGTTAGGCCAGGGACATTTCGATGTCACTTATTAAATGAAAGCAAGAACAGCCCTGAGAAGAATCTATGCCCTAGGTTCTTTGACAGAGATGAAAGAAAGTTGAAAAAGGGCTTTTCTATGATTTAGCAGCTTTCACCTCTTCTTATACTATTCTACCTGTTCCTAGAAGAAAGGATGAAGACAAGTTAAAGGAAGACAAGATTAATAGATCTATCACTTACTGACATCTACAACCCTAAGCTGTCTGTAAGTAGGAGCCTAGCTTTGAAGACAGAAGAAGCAAGGGACTTTCAGAACTGAATGAAACCCATTCCTCAAACAGATGAATTAGCTGCCGTTACTATATCAACATTTGCAAATCCAACCCCTTAAGTGACTTCAATCCCGTTATAGCTAACAACTGCTTCTTCTATATCAAGTGATAAGTAGGAATCATTGCTTATTCGACCGGTAATCCCCTATGCCCTAGTAAGGCTATGAAAATCAATCCATCCAAGCAAGGCTCTATAAGAGAGCTGAACAGGATAAGAAGACTTGTGATTAGATTAGCACTTTCTCTTCCATATCACCTAATAGACTGGCCTGTCTTCGCCCCATAACCACCTTTGGAAAGGTGGAACTATGTATGGATAGTCCTTTTCCTTCACTTGAAGATCTTCCAAAAGGTCCAGAGGTGCACTTAAAGGGTTAGGACGGATCCCAACATCTGAAGAAAGAGGAGACTATTTTATCAAAGTAGATCCCTTCCGTGTGCTCTTAAAAACCTTTCTTACACAAGCATTTCTATACTAAAGCGGTCGTGGACAAAGACTCCATTCTCTTCCTTCTATTGAGAGGTCCCATTCTTTCAAGACGGGAAGCCCCTCTGCTTCTAAGGTCTTCCTGTTGTCTAGGAATAGGCCAGTCCTACTACCTGAGTACGGACCAGACAAGTGAGATAAAAAATAGGTCCTTGATTTATGAGAGAAATGCGAATATGAGAGAAAAATAGGTCCTTGCTTTATGAGAGAAATGCGAATGAGTAGGGAGATAAGAATATTGACTTCACATAAGTTTTGGGATTTATGCCCACATACCCACTCTTCTTTCCCCAGTCTTCCATAGAGGGAATCATCGCCATCCAAGACGATTACAGTATTTCCTTTAGAAGAAAGACAAAGAATCTTTTACCTAATAAGGAGAAGATCTCCATAATCGGAAATGGTTTTTGAAAGAAGAATAGAAATAATTATAGACGCAAAAGAGAAGGCATATGCATATAGAATTTTCTTCTTATTGAAAAATAAAGGATCAAAAGCATATATATCCTCAAACATGTCTTTCACGGTAACATTGAGGGGCTCACCGCACACGCATGGTGTGTGCTACACATCACATATTCATATATATCCCTCAATACATCGACCAAGAGTCTAAGATCTGGTGATGTCATAGAAGTAGGATTACACCTTAATTGTAAAGGAACTAAATCCCACTAAATAGAAAAGCCTAAAGACTATTGATCTTTGAAGGGCCCTGCCTAAGGGTGGGTCATCCCGAGCTGGGAATTGGATATGAGTCCCCGAGTTCTGTCTCAAATAGACTATTGATAAGGGCGTAGATGCTCTAACTATATGGCCTGGGTATGTTGGGAGGGATCTCGCTTCCTAGGGGATGAGACCGGCCGATTCTTTACGGACTGGACTCACAACTATAGCAACGGTCATCCAGGGTTCCTTCGTTCTATCTGTTCACTTAAGACTGTGCTTTCAAAGGTAGTTATGAAATGAACCTCTTCAATCATATTCAACCTTCTATGGAGATGCCCTATAACTACGCTTGAAGCTTCATTCAGATCGATTCCAGTCGCCGCTACACCACATCAATCTGTTATGGCTTGACCCTCATCCTTAGCAGCTACGGATTCTCCGTAAAGCCATATTTCCGTGGAATGGTTCCCCAACAGAAATGGGCTCCAACTTAGATCACTTCGATTCGTTTGGGCAAACGGAATGAAGGACATGAGAGGCGTAGAGGACTCAAGGGCAAGACATGACTCAGATCCCGGAAATTGGATATTCGTTGTGCCTTCACGCATTAGAAATAGTCCATTCATGAGGACAGTATATGCTTTCTTATTGAAGAAATTCTCTCCTCTTTTACTGGTCGAGCTTCCGCTACTTCTGAATGGCAAGGTGCCTACATAGCCCGGCTCCCTCTTTGTTTGAGACTGCTATATACTGGTTTTGCCTGCCAAAAATCTTTTTGTTTGAGTTGCTTTCCCTCTTGTTGTTAAGGAATGATGCTAAGGTTGTTAAGGAGTAAGGAGTGATGCTACGGTCCTGAGGTAGAATCTCCCATTCCTAATGTTGTCTCTCGGCCAGCCCTCGGAAATTCTGTTAGATTAGTAAGCTAGGCCTATAGAGTTGTATTGGTAAACTAAACCCCCTGGAATTAGCCTATCATTACTTCAATTGGCATTGTATCATGAGTGTAGGATTCCATTCATCTTACAGGTTTAGCATTCCCCATAGCTTTAGTCCCCGTATGTTTAGTGGTCGAGTGAGGAAGTTTAACTCTTTTCTTTGGAACATAGAAGTTCGATACAGAAAAAAAATAATAGATCTTAGAGAGCTCCCAAGTGCTTAACTTCCCAGCCATAAGGTAAATGTCCAGAGCCACACTCTCGCGAGAGTCTAACTGACACGTGTTGAATGAATTTGAACTATAAGCCATGCGGTGGTCTTGAAGCTTAAAACACTGGGGGAGCTCTTAGTTGTTGCCACAGATACTGAGGTAGCCTTGATGGATATTACTGATTATCAAGTGCTTGGGTAAGAGCATGGGTTACAACTTCATGTTGAGATGTCTAAGCCAACTTTGTAAACTGAAATCAATGGTCATTGACTTGTTGGTTAAGTTTGAAAGTGAATAAGATTATGACCATGTGCTCTTTGATGGTCTGGTGGCTGACCAGTACATTACGGGGAGGCAATGGCTACCAAATTTCGACCCTGAGGAAGCTTATATTGAGAAAGTGGTGGTTTGGGTGAGGCTTCCGAACATTCCCATTTATTTCTTTCAGTTTCGGATTGACTAGTTCTATTTAGGTTTAGCCTAGCACTCCAACAGTATTGGCTTCTCTTTTTTCTCCCACTAGATAGCTAGCAGAAAGAATGGAATTTCCCGCTTCGCGCCTTGTCTTTCGAAGCAAGCTTCACGTTGGGAACAAGGAACAGGATATGCGACTACCTATCCCTAGAATACTCAACTCAAGAACATATTAAACTTACATGCAACCCTTGCAGACAGGTGAGACCAACAACTTAACGGGTGGCCCGATTGCTCTTTCGACGGTACTCAAAATCTCGAAGCTACATCCTCATGCCTAAACTAAATGTGGCATGACCCATAAAGGAACTTTGATGTCAATTGATCTTTCATCAAAATCGACTCGGTATCGGTCTGTATTGATACGTATAGGTAGTATCAGTCTTTCCTTACCAAACGAGTCCTTCGTCTGCGCCTGTGCCTATTCCTTCTGACTTCGCTAGTCGATTCGCTTGATTTAAGAAAGTCGATTAGAGCCGGATGTACCTAGTTTATGAATAACTACGGACCGCTTTCACAAGGATAAGCAGCTTTGATAGAACCAGGAGAAGAATGCAACTCCCCCATTAGAGTAAAACAAATGTTGTTCTCTAGTTAGTATGCTAGAGGGATACATCACTGCTCATTTATACTGGGTTGGCACATTAGGAAAATCCCATCTTGGATGGAGACTAACCTTATATAACTTATAAGGAAAAGCTCGATTCAATGTCGTTCTCCAGCTGTATGTCTTCATATTTTTCTTTCCGAGAACCTCTCATAGCAGGAGTATAGTATAAAATGAGACAGACTGATTGTCCGGAGTTGCGACACCTGATAAATTAATAAGGGGAAGAATTTAAGGGAAAGCCCAAGTTAAAGAAAGAAGACAAAAATGGAATTAGGAATTCAATTTTCGTCTTCTTGTAGGTCAGTCATCTGCTTCATCTGGAATTTAATCTCTTGTTTGGTTTCTGGTACCGGTTTCAGTTTCTTTGTTCAAATCAATATCTATGCTTCCCTTCTCGGTTGTCCTGTTCAATCCGTTTTTATTTTTTCTGAGTCAAAGGCGAATCCCTTATACTGTATACAGTCGAGCTAGCTTGGAAGGTACATCAAGCATATCGGCATATTTCTTGTTCGGTGTGGTACACATATCTGTCAATGTCAATCAAGTAATAGAATTCATTCCCACTCTCTGAAGAAAACGTGAAGAATATCCATTTTTATGAGCTTGTAAGACCCGTTGAAGTCCCCCGGGAAGACTATAAGTAGGCCGTTTGCTATTGCTATAAGGGCTACTCGCCTTTCAACGGCTTGGCTTCGCTATCGCTCATATGTAGTAGTCAGCCTATAAAGATTCCTACCATAAACAAATGCCTATTATCTAATCTAGAAGCTTTGCCAGAAGCAAGCAAGACGAGGTCGCTCTGCTTCGCAGACAGGGCTCATTCCGTACTTGACATACGAGCTCGTGTAGTACTCCCCCTATCTCTAAAGGGGCTTATGCACTCCACTCGCTCTCTACTAAACGAGCGTTAGAGCGAGGGAGTGAAGTCTTCCATTTCGTGTCTTCCCCCCTTTTCCCTCACCCTATTCTTTCATTCCCACTTAAGCTTCCCCTGTTCGGGGAATTAATTGATTGGATACCCGAGAACCATAATATTTCCTAGGAACAACTTCTATGATGACAGATAGGGGTCAGATTTGTTTGGCATCTATGCCCCCTACCCTCCAAACAGTATGCGAGCCTTTCAGCTCGTACTGCTCAAATTCCTAGATTTTCATGGCACCTACTCCACCACAGTGTGAGCTGGGAGGTGCTCCGAAAAGCGAGGCCAACTTAAAAATTCGTTTCAACAATAGCACCACAAAAAGGTAAACTATGGTTGCCCACTGATCTGATCATAAGTGAAATCCAATCTATTCGCTTTGCGCCATGCTTGGAAACCGTAAGTCAGGCTCCCTTCGCCTCTGGGAAGCGAGAAAGCGAGCAGCAAGCTGAAAAGGCCCTTTCTCCTTTTCATAATAATAAGGTAGCTCCAACCGGGGCAAGCCATAACCAGTTGAAGGAAGGGTTTCATAGCCTGACCTTGTTTTTAAAGAAACAAAGGGGAGCTTCTTCTTATTATATTCAAAAAAAATTATATAGGGGTCACCTCTTGCAGCCTTTTTTTTTAATGCGACACGAAATCATGAAGAAGCTGGAATAACTCAAAAAGATAATGGCGCCTAGCCGTTTGGAGAGTCTGTTGACTTTGTAGAGGAACAATACGATCTTGGACTGGCCCCCTTTGCATGACCTAGAAAGAAAAAAAGTCCGTTCTACTATAAGGCCTCTAAACTCCTCCCTCAATACATTGTTGCCTTGCCCATGGGGAAGGGGTAGCCCCGACTTCCATAGGTCCTTGGTTTGACCTCCTAATGAGAATAGAGGTCCTTGCGCGGGCGTCTCATCCCTAAGACTTGCTTGCTCTATATAAAGTGCCCCCTAGTTCCTCGAGTGCCAGCCACAGAGAGGAATGTCATCAACTAGGGCGCTATTGGCCGCTAACCACTCGCTCGGTGGCTGCTTGGGCTCCGCATTTCAAGTTCATTATCCTAACCGTCCCCTCTGCTCTACCGGGACCCCGGGGTGGTGCGGCTGAGCCAGAGTCGGATGAGCAGTCGGCCTATGTTTCCGGGCGCACGCATAAAGGTATGATTAGTTCCACAAATCTCACTCCACTGACCATAGTAAACTCCTTCTCGTTCTACCGAAATCGAGATCTGATTTAAATGACCAGGTACAACATCACATTTGACACCTGAGGAAGGTACATTCCAACTATGAGGTACATCAGCAGATGTTACAATAATACGCAGATGAGTTTTGGCTGGTACAACCACTCTATTGTCCACTTTTAGTAAACGTGATTGACCAAATTCTAGATCATATTCTGGAATCGTATAACTGTCAAAAGTGAGGGACTGTTCATCATAACTGCTATAGTCGGAATACTCATAAGTCTAATACCATTGATGTCCAAGCATTGATAGTAATGGCTGGATCGACTATTACCTCGTCCATTGAGTATAGCAGAGCAAATGATGGTATAGCAATGAACATAGGGATTATTCTAGGAAATATGGTCCGAACAATCTCGATAGTAGTTCTATTAACAATCCTTTGCAGGATTAGATGATTTTGATAGTAAAAATGCCATAAAGCGCGACCCAAGATCCGTAATACGAAAACCAAAATACGAATGAGGAAGAAAAATATATCGTGATGTAAGTCCATTATTCCTTGCATCATAGGGGTTGCTGCGTCTTGAGATCCTAATTGCCATGGTTCGCTGCATCACAAGGAGCAATTGTGAGGAAAACCATTTTATAATAATCATTTGGTTTGCTTCATTCTTTGACTGCTCTGCTCCCCCCCCCCCCCAAAAAAAAAGACAAATTCTTGCTCTCCGGAAGACGGAAATCACCGGTTGGGTTGGTCCAACCAAGAAAAACATGGGAGTCCTTGGGCATTGCTTGGGCCGAGTAAAGACTGGCTACCTAAAAACTAAACAATAAACATGAAAACTTCCCCCTTACTTAAGATCACTAAAACCTAGTTTTTCTACTTTTTATTTCATTCTCGATCTGAGACTCTAGTTCTCAAGAATATATTCAAGCACTCCTTGGAGTCCCTTTTAATACTATTTCTGCCATATCGTTGGTTGTGCTTTTTGATCGTGCGCAACTTTTCCAGACCATACTCTTCTCTGCTTCGAGCATTTCGACGATTCGTCGAATCTTACTATGTGAGCCTTATACGTTCGCATTTTTGTAAGTCGATAATAAGGTCAGCTACCTGATTTTCCAATGAGATGAGCCTTCGCATATGTGAGGCCTTGTTAGCTCCACCTGTTTGCTCTTGCTGCTCCAAAACCCTCCAGATGTCTTCTTGGGTTACTTCAGCAGCCTTGATTTCAAAGGAAGGATTTGAAAAACCTGAGCTAGTGGTAGTGGCTCAGAAGCTTCCGACACCGGGGGGAGGGCTTGCTGCACCTCCATCGAATCGACCTTATCCTCCTCAAACTCGCAAGCAGCGACGATGATGATAGGAATTTAAATGGGAATAGCCATACATTTTAGTATGGAGTTGAACAGTAGCAGCACCAGAAAGAAAAGAAAACAAGATCTTCAGATATTTTAGGGTCCGTGATGATAGATCTGGACCAGTTAAAAAGGCTCTTCTCTTTTCTTTTTCATTCTCAACTTGAATGCATCAATAAATCTGCCCTTCCATATAGATCTTCGTGGCATGAACTTTGTCAATAGATTCCTAGCCTTCATATTGATCTTGATTAGTTCCAGCTTGTTGAGAGTTCTCTTTTCTTTCTGGACCGGACCCATTATTAGACCGTCTCCTGAAACACCTGCTTATCCCGAGAGTTCAAAATAATTTAACACCAACCCAATCTCAACAAAAGTACAAGCAACTACATCAACAACTTCTATTCCTGACATGAACGGCCGCTTTCTTGAAACAAATTCATAGGCCCTTTCAGTTAGTTATACTTTTTTCTAACTATATAAACAAATATAACAAGCGTGGATATAAAGAATCAACCTCCGGAAAAACAAATTGATATACTATTGAGTGCAACCCCATAACTAGATAGACTATGGGTAGTTCAGGTGCGCTTAAAGTCAAAGTATAACGCATGTCGATGTTGCCAACGACAAACATTTTACTTTGAATGTGAAAAACTCCAAACGGTAGTTTAGAGTAAGAAAGAAAGGCGGTGATTTGGAATTTTATAGTCTACAAGCCCGCCTTTTAGAGCGAAGTCTGTTGCTGTGTCCGATGATGCTAGCACAGTCAGAAGAATGGGTCAAGGTCCAGTGGGAATTGATTCGTTTAAGTTTCCGAAGTATGTTCGCCTAGTTTTAGGTTTGATCACCTTCGCTGTAGAAGCACCTCTTTCTGACACTAAGCGCTCGAAGAAATAGTGGGACCAACCATCACTACCATTGGGCTCTAGTGGTAAATCCTGCACTCTCAGACTAATATTTCCCCTCACGTGTCAATAAGCAAGTTGGGTGATCTCCCTTAATAAGGTAGGACTCTGTTGTAGGTCTTGACGTTGGCTGATTAAAAAAGGCATCCTCGTCGCAGCAAAGCCTGTCTTTCTTAGTTTAGTCAAAAACTAAACTTTCACAGGTCCGATAGGTCTTTATACTATATTAGTAGGGTGGTTACCTTCAAATGCGTTAATTTGCCTTTTTCTTCTTTTTATTTGCCAACAAGAACCAAAAACTTGGTCTACAATCCCCTTGAGCTGCAAGCGAGCATCCCTCTTTGCTTTCTTTGAAGCGCGTATTGGTCACATAGATGACTTCGTTAAGGAAAGCTGCTTGAAAAGTGCTCATCTATTTGCTCTCCTCCTTCTGCTAATGCAAATATCCCGTTCTTGGTTCTTATCTTATAGAAAGTTCATGCCCCTGTTATGTTAGCGTCTCTAATCTCATCTATTGGTTGGAGCTCTCTTCGGGAAAGAGTATAAGCTGCCCGCCCATTTCTTCTTCCATTTCACAAAGAAGATTTGAGCTTCCTTCGGAACCCTTCTCCTATAATGTTAGGCGAGGTGAGTTTTCTGCTCTCTTCGATTTAGCAAGCAACTGAGTTGCTTTCGTTCTTCTCACTAACGTTTGAGACTTTCAGTACCTTGGCCTATTGTCTAGCGATATCGTGCCCCACCTCTCATTATTACTTGAGTTAGTGGATAGAGACATGTACTGTAGGAATTGGCCACTTCTTGGCAAGTTAAGAAGCTTTGGTGAGAGGGGAATTCATGCTAATAGTCTCGGATATGGCTCAGAGTACTGCCTCGCTTAGTCCAGCTGAGCTCTACGATTAACTAATGAGACTTACATAGAGTCCAAGTACTAAATACAAAAAAAAAGTGTATGCGAGTCGAAAGCTTTTGCATCTTCTTTTCCGTCAACTAATTTGAGCTCTTCATGTCGATCAGTGCGACTCCAAAATCCACATACAGAGAAAGCGGATGTGCCCTTTTTAGCGCAGTTGCAATATCAATATGTTGCATAGTTGCAAAGCATTCTTTCGTGAGCTAGACTTATTTCCTTCCTCTTTTCCTCTCTGTTTTGGATGTCCATCCAATCTCTGATTCCAGTCCATAACTTTCTTGAATCTAGCTCGTGTTTCTCTTCTCTAGCTAGGATGTCACTTATATGGCTATCTTTTCATAAGACTCAGGGTCGAGACTAAGGCCTGTAAAAGAAGTCTCGATTATAAGACCTAATCCGGCTTTCCGTGTGAGATTTCCTTGCTAAAAGCCTATCTCTCATCTTGAAGGCTAGTTGAATGGATCATAGAAGGTGCAAGATGTGCTTCCATTCCTTTACCTGTTTATGTGCTTATTTACCAATCTATGCTTATTTAGCGGTGGGCTTCTGTCATTCTTATTTAATATTAAGTGTTGTTAAATGATTGCTTGGGAATCAGTGTCAGGTACATGGAAGGGTCAGATTGAGAAAGAGAGGGTACGTAGAGGGGTCAAAAGTAGCGACGAGTTAAGTTAATCAAAAATAGCAAGTTTGTTCCATAGGCTTTCGTGAATGGGGCTCATGGCTTAAGAAGTCGAAATCACCCGCAATGGCTCTGATAGTTGAATATTTTGTTCTTTCTCAAAGGGATCGTATTGACCCTCTTCTGAGAATATAGGAGAAGACTGGGTAGGAGAAGCTTTTAGCCCCTTATCGCCGTGGACGAAAAAATCGGACTATTCGAGGGCTATGGAGTGAGTAAAACAGTACTTATTATTTATGGAATTAATTAACAACATTGCGAAAGCTCATGGGGGCGTATCCGTATTTGGCGGAGTAGGCAAACGTACTCGTGAAGGAAATGATCTTTACATGGAAATGAAAGAATCTGGAGTAATTAAGGAAGAAAATATTGCAGAATCAAAAGTGGCTCTAGTCTATGGTCAGATGAAGGAACCCTCGGGTGCTCGTATGAGAGTTGGCTTAAATGCACTAACTATGGTGGAATATTTCCGAGATGTTAATGAACAAGACGTACTTCTATTTATCGACAGTATCTTCCGTTTCGCCCAAGCAGGATCCGAAGCCGCCTTATTGGGTAGAATTCCTTCCGCTGTGGGTTATCAACCTACCCGTAGTACCGAAATGGGTTCTTTACAAGAACGAATTACTTCTACAAAAGAAGGGTCCATAACTTCGATTCAAGCAGTTTATGTACCTGCGGACGATTTGACTAACCCTGCTCCTGCCACGACATTTACATATTTAGATGCTACTACTATACTATCCATACGATTAGCTGTTAAGGGTATCTATCTAGCAGTAAATCCTTTAGATTCAAAACTATGCTCCAACCTCATTTCGTTGGTGAGGAACATTATGAAACTGCGCAAACAGTTAAGCAAACTATACAACGTTACAAAGAACTTCAGGACATTCTAGCTATCCTTGGGTTGGACGAATTATCTGAAGAAGATCGCTTAACTGTAGCAAGAGCACGAAAAATTGAGCGACGACGAAAAATTAAAGAGTCTACCAGGCCTTTGATATGGTAGGTAATATTGATGAAGCTACTATGAAGGCTATTATCTTAGAAATGGAGAACAACTTGAAGAAATGACCTTAAATCTTTGTGTATTGACCCCGAATAGAATAGTTTGGGATTCAGAAGTGAAAGAAATCATTTTCTCTACTAATAGTGGACAAATTGGCGTATTACCCAATCATGCACCTATTACCACAGCCGTTGATATCGGTATTTTGAGAATACGCCTTAATGACCAATGGTTAACGATGGCTCTAATGGGTGGTTTTTCTAGAATAGGCAATAATGAGATTACTGTGTTAGTAAATGATGTAGAGAAGGGTAGTGACATTGATCCACACGAAGCTCAGCAAACTTTTGAAATAGCATAAGCTAACTTGAGGAAAGCTATTGATAGTATAAGGAATGGAAAGTAGGGTTCTTCTGAGCTTGATTGCCGACAAGTTTATCTGCGACACTTGTACCGCCTTAGTCTATATGGGGCTTCACTTCATGCTTACACCTGTTGGTAGGAGGCTTCACAATCCAGAACATCTCTTTCTCAGCTCCTTCCTTGGAGTTAGCAGCGCAAGGGCCAGAACTAAGGGATCCTTTCTTGATAGGACAATGGACCATATGAGTTCGAGAGGATAATTTTGACTTCGAGGCAGCTAGTTTCGTTCCTATACTTTACAGCTCCGCTCCTGATACCTATCATCCTCCGGTTCAACCAGCTGTCGCGTCCTCCTTTTTATTAGCTCAGATGGTGATAAGCGGCATATTGATTCCATACCGTACCGAAGACGAATTTCCTGTTCCTGGCCCTTTCGAACTTTGCGCCCTTGGGAGAAACATTCCCTCTGGTAAGAAAGGATGGTAATAAATGAAGATGAATACCAATCAACCCCGGGAGTAAGATCATACCTCGCTATGAAGCATCCTAGAAGGATGAAAGCTGACTTTCACGTGGCAAAATTGCCCATTCATTTGAACCCTTAGGCGATTTAATTAGTCTTGCTTTGCTGCTGCCAAGGCGTCTTGGAGAAAGATCTCAAAACATGTAGGGGATCCTAGATAAAGAATGGGAGCTAGAATCAGTCATTCCCTGTCTCCTAGGTAAGAAAGAAGCTCAATTGAATATTCTCATAAATTGGGAGTCTCATGTACTGTACGAGACCAGACATAGCAAAAGCTATGGAGCAAGAACTCAAGTATTCTAGGAAAAGAGCAGTGGCCTGCCTTCATGGAATTCTAGTTGATTGCATATACCTCTGCTTGAAGAGAAGTAGAGTAGCTCAGGAATAAGAAGTACCGAGATGGAACAATTATTGCAGGCCTAGACAATCTATTGTGAATAGAAGGCTGCCATGCTGAGATGGTAAAGCTAGTGTTACAATAGTTAATAAAAACTAGTGTGTCTGATGTATGTGAGAAGGATCTTTACTGATAGAGTATTTCCAGTCAGTATGTAGAGTCCAAATCTTTTTTGGCTGATCCCGTGTCAAAAGGCCTTAGCAAGGACTATAACTCTTCCTTTGCTACCGGGCATTCACTCCCCTCCTAAATATCTACCCGCAACCTTCTCCTATGGTCTTGCAGGCGGGGTGAGCTTGTTCGCTTACTATCCTATACTCTATCCTCAGGGACTGCAAAGAGGAATTTAGGGATAGAAGACCAAGAACTATGTTGATCTCTAGCGGAACACTTCATATATATTCTAGGATGTTATAATATATATATATATATATATATATATATATATATATATATATATATATATATATATATATATATTCTATAGTAAGATATCATTTATATATACCGGATACTTAACATAAATGATAATCTATCTATTTGATATAATCTATATACTGTATTCTATATCTATTTAAGATATCATTGGATAACAATAGATTAGATAACATATAGAAAGTGATAAGCTCTTGAAAGAAAAGTCCCAAATACATATGACTCTCTTATAGATATAGAAGTTCTTTTCACCAGAGATAGGACTGTGTTGGCTGAAGCTTTCGGTGTCTTAGGAATTTTGTCTAGAGGATTTGGTGTAACCTAGCTAGAAGATTATTTGAATATAGTTCACAGTGCTTATTCTATATATACTGTAAAATCCACCTCATGTTTCCACTCTATTTTCATTACGAAGATGTATCACGTTTGGATCCGTTACTCAAACCGAATCACGCCAACGTTATGGCAGTTCCTGGATTATGTGAAATAAGAGTAGTACAAAAGGCACCTTATGATTTCATAATAAAAAATGGAAAATTGGCTATGGAGATTCCGTGCGGTCAGAAATTCATAGAGACACAAAGGGATTCGACAGGAAAGTTGTTTCGATCCAATCCATTCTTGGGGTCAAACAAAAAAGGATATGTCAGTGACCGCAAAGAACTCTGTGAGGGCATGGAATGTCTAATGTTTCGGTCAAAATCTCGATAGTAATGTCTCTCTTAGATTCTCTGGTCGAAATACGGGAAAACTCCATTCAATTTCTGATGCAAACGGAGTTTTGCGAATTCTCCCCAGAACTTGAAGATCATTTCGAGATCCTCGAGCATATTCAAGGGTTCAATGTAACTATTGTCACTTCGGCCAACACACAAGATAAGACTTTACCACCATTGAGCGGCTTTTTAAAAAAGATGAGGGGGAAATTCAGTAAGATGTCGGACAAGCGAAATATACGAGGATCACAAACATAGATTGCTCGCGGCTAAAAATGAATGGAGACGAAAGCTTTAGGAAGCCTTTTGTAAAGATCCTCCTAGGGATATGTGGGACAAACATCGTTATAAGTTGTCCAAGTTACAAAAAGGCTTCTCATCCTCTCCTTTCAGTCGACCTCCATTCTATCGACCCTTTCGTTCGAGCAACTACGTACCTTTACACGAGGAATAAACCGATGTATTTTTACGTGTCGCCCTCATTCCGTATATTAGTTCTTTCGAATTTTGCGTCCGTTTTTCGTGGATTAGCATCTCGAGGTCCTTTGATGGGCATAAAGAAATCGTCTTGGTAGCAACCACCAAACCAATAGAATAAGGCTTAGCTCTACAGTTGGTCCATAAGCAAGGTAAGTAAGTCCATTACTAGCCGGCTACAGATCGAAAAGACCTAACAGAGTAAAATCCCTTATCTCGGGTCGGAGATGGGGGACCTCTCTACCGCCCGTGTCTATCTCCTGTCAAGTATGCTCCCCAGACATAGACTACGTACAGGGTAGTCATCTTGGAAAGATAAAATATCACCACGTAAACATAACATTTTGTTACGAATGCAACTCCCGAGGGATCGACCACAATTCTAAATATCGTAAGGGTAAGGCAGAGAACTTTTGTTCATTGGAGCGCCGGAGTGCAGAGGTTGTTCCCATCATTGATGTGGGACTGAGCCCTCTGAATGATATAGACAAAAAAGTGCTTAGTTTTGTTAGAAAAACCAACGCATATCATATTTACTTTCTCTCACCCTACTTCTAAGGATAGATTGAAAAGGTTGGAGAGAGTCACTTTCTGAAATTTCTCTCCTTTCTAAAGCTGCGCAAGGCGGCCCCCCCAGAACAAAACCCTACCCTTTCCCCTTTAATGAAAGACCCTCTCCCCGCTTCCTATTCATTTTTGGGTCGGGACCGAAGGACCTTTTTTTTCTCAAAGAGTGATTGCAAGAATCAACCAACCGACAAAATCCGTAGCCCAGGTGACTCACAACCTCCCTCTCACCTAAATTAAGTGGGATGAATCAAATCAATAAGTTTTTTGATTGATTCAGGGCGCAGCGAAGCCAAATTCAATCAAGGCAAGGGGGTCTTCCTTTTCCTGACACTGAGTCATCCTATTCAAATTTAGCTATGCTAATGGAATAAGAAAAGTTTTCAGATGATATGGACCCCACGAGATGAGCGAGAACCTCCAATTGCTTAGGGGTCGCACTGTGTCAGGCTTGGTGAACGAAATCTTATCTCCTTTTCTAATTCTTTCTCCGTCACGCCTTTACCCTCTTTCACCTACAAGGAAAGAAAATCTTCCAAGCGGACAGAGACCTCAATTTCTATTAAATTCATTCCTAAGCTTGCTTTGATCCAGCAAGATTCCCAGTCGGAGAGGGCTGGAGAGAAAGCGGTAAAAACTTCTCTGATTCGGTCACCGAGCAGTCCGACGACTTTTCAGTAAGCCAAGACGACCCCTGAGACACTTATTTCGCTGTATACCCCATACATCCTTAGGAGGTGTAAGAAAGGGTACTCTATTATTATATCTATCTATATAGAATCAGTAAGTCCCCAGAACGCTAAATGAAAAGGTTGGGTAACAAGAGTTGTCACGATAGGAAAGAGAAATGATTATAAGGAACCAACGATTCTCTCTTCTTAAACAACATATATCCTCTACACTTAATCAGCATTTGATAGATTATGCAACCCCGAGCAATTTTAGTTATTGGTGGGGGTTCGGTCCGTTAGCTGGTATTTGTTTAGTCGTTCAGATAGTGACTGGCGTTTTTTTAGCTATGCATTACACACCTCATGTGGATCTAGCTTTCAACAGCGTCGAACACGTTATGAGAGATGTTGAAGGGGGCTGGTTGCTCCGTCATATGCATGCTAATGGGGCAAGTGTGTTTCTCATTATGGTTCACCTTCATATTTTTCGCGATCTATATCATGCAAGTTATAGCAGTCCTAGGAAATTTATTCGGTGTCTCGGAGTTGTAATCTTCCTATTAATGATTGTGACAGCTTTTATAGGATACGTACTACCTTGGGGTCAGATGAGCATTTGGGGAGCTACAGAAATTACAAGCTCAGCTAGCGCCATACCTGCAGTAGGAAATACCATAGTGACTTGGCTTTGGGGTGGTTTCTCCGTGGACAATGCCACCTTAAATCGTTTTTTCAGTCTTCATCATTTAGTCCCCTTTATTTTAGTGGGCGCCAGTCTTCTTCATCTGGCTGCATTGCATCAATATGGATCAAATAATCCATTGGGTGTATATTCAGAGATTGATAAAATTGCTTTTTAACGTTATTTTTATGTAAAGGATCTATTAGGTTGGGTAGCTTTTGCTATCTTTCTTTCCATTTGGATTTTTTATGCTCCTAATGTTTTGGGGCATCCCGACAATTATATACCTGCTAATCTGATGCCCACCCCGCCTCATATTGTGCCGGAATGGTATTTCCTACCGATCTATGCCATTCCTCGTAGTATACTTGAAAAATCATAGGGTGTAGCCGCAATAGCACCCGTTTTTATATGGTTGTTGGCTTTTCCTTTTATTAAAAGTATGTATGTGCGTAGTTCAAGTTTTCGCCTGATTCACCAAGGAATGTTTTGCTTGCTTTTGGAGGATAGCTTACTACTAGATTGGATCAGATGTCAACCTTTGGAGGCACCATTTGTTACTATTGGACAAATTATTCCTATTGTTTTCTTCTTGTTCTTTGCCATAACGCCCATTCTGGGACGAGTTGGAAAATGAATTCCTAATTCTTACAAGGATGAGACTGATCACACCTGATCAGTGAAACATTCTGACACCAATCATTTAAAAGTTAGTATTACACCAAGAATTGACAAGCGGCTAACTTTTCTAGTTGGCTATGTTGATATAGCTTAGATAGGGAAAAGAGACTCCTTTTCGTACGCTCGGCAGGTAAGTTTAGTACTAGCGCATCAGAAAGATAGGCCAGGATGATACGATAGAACGCAAGGGGTATTGCATAGAGTCTCCGTGGATTTGACAAATGTTGCAGCGTTTAACAGAGTCCATACAATTTTGGACCATTATAGGCCAGTAGTACCCCATCTGTTTGAGCTTAACTCGCATCATTGGCTCAGACCGTTGGGCACCATACACCCCTGAATCTAAGAAGTACAAGGCTTGCCTTGCTTCATTACTAGACAAACATCTCAGCCACAGCATAAGACTTTTTGTATAAAGTTCCGTTTAAAATACACATACTGGGGCAACCTCCTTCGAAGCTGGGTTTCTTTGTGGCTTTCTTCTGGCCATCCGCCGTGCTTAAAGTAGTTAATAAAATAATGTCTCCAGTCTTCAATAGAGACTTCCATGCAGTGAGCCATTTTAACTATGGTAACATAAAAAATGGCAATCCTGGGAAAGGCCTGGAAAAAGGATCCTATCATGTATAATGACTTATGTTCTGCCACCAGGGGGGCTGCTAGAGCGGCTACTAACTTGGTGAATGCGTCTGCTTTGTCGTTCTTTTTCTTTTGTACGTGGCAGAATTCGAGTAGCTCGAACTCTTTCATAGCTCCATAGCCATGGCGTGGTAGGGTCTTAATTCTGGTTTGCATACTTAAAATGTACCCTAGAGTTGGCGAATGATTAACAGCAAATTCCCAGAGGTTTGACTGGGAATATAAGTCTGAGGCACATCTTCTCGATAGGTGAGTCTTTCTTCTCTGCATCCACCATCATGCGGCTTAAATAATATAAGGCCCTTCATCATTCTTTCTTTTTTTCGAGCAAAGCGCCTAAGGAATTGTGCATAAATGCTATGTATAAGATCAAAGGCCTTCCTTGAATTGGTTAGAACGATGAAAGAAAGGGGTAGGAAGGCAATGAATATTGACTATCTCAGCAAGAAGTTCACTAATTATGAGACAAGATATACGGTTCTAGAAAAGACCTGTTATGCTCTTACATTGGCCTCGAAACGCCTACGCCACTACATGTTGAACTATACGACCATGCAGATTGCATGGATGGACCCGCTGAAGTCTCTCTTTGAAAGGCCAGCCCTCACGGGGCGTACAGCAAGGTGGAAGATGTTACTCTCAGAGTTCAATATTTTGTACGTCACCTAGAAGCCCTAAATGAGTAAGGCAAGGGGCATGCAATATCAGACCACCTGCGGATCATCCCGTGCCTGACTATGAGTTTCATTTTGGGATGAATTTCCCGGATGAAGCTATTATATATGTGGTAGGCGAAGAAGAATATGAAACTCCTCATGATTGGCAAATGTTCTTTGATGGTGCAGTAAATCAGAACGAAAATGGAGTTGGAGCAGCCCCTTTCTACATGCTATCTTAAAGCTCGCCAAAAGGAGCCGATATTCCCCTAGCCGTAAAGTTGAGGTTCTTTTGTAGAAACAATACAATATTGCAGATTATTCTGCGTGTATTACAGGCACTTCAAAGAAGCGCCCTCAACTTAAGAATCAAGGAGATTGATGTATATGAAGATTTGTCACTTATCATCTTTCAGACAACTGGTGATTCGAAAACCAATGATACGAAGCTCATTCCCTACCATCAGTATCTGGAAGATATCAGCCTAAAGTTCAGACGGATTACCTTCAATTATCTGTCTAGTACGAAGAATCAGTTTGCTGACACATTAGTCACACTAGCTTCCATGATTAGTAGAAGGTATTTCAATCCGAATCGACAAATCGGATTGAAATCAGTGTGAAGAAGAGTCATGCGAAGACTATTCAAGCACAGCTAAATAGTAGTCATGTCCACAAGGAAAGGAAAAAAGATCGTCAACGCTTCCAACGTCCATAGGAACTAAGTGGGAAGTTGGGCCTGAACTATAGGACTCTGTGAGACCCCATTTACTATCTACCTCTCTGAATCCTTAGCTGTGTTTTAAGAGCAGTAGAGACTTACGCTTTAGCCGCTTCATCTGAAGGAGGGCTTACAGAAGTCACAGCACCAGTAAGTGAAATAGGAAAATCAACATAAAGGCAAGAAAAAGAGGAAATTGTACATCAAGCCCTGTATAGCGAGACAGAGAAAGGGTACACCTACGCCCCTTATTCAAAAAATGCCCGGACGTTGCGATTAGATGTAGGAGCTAAGTTCATTTAGGAGCCACCGCATACGTTTCCTCTTGAATTCATTCGTGAGATTTGCGATCGCTCTTTCCCCCCACCATGCCGGTCCTCCAAATCCCCTTGAGTATTCAAGGAAAAATTATTTGATCATTCAATAGATCAAGCAAGATGTTGATTTATCTTTGAAAATAAAGGTCTTCTTCGAAAGAAGTGAAGTAAGGCTCTGAAAGTGCTCGAGCAAGGAAAATCTGAAAAACAGAAGACTGGGGCCCTTTATAAAAAAGTCCGGAAACCAGAAACGGAATACCTAGGTCGCAAGGGATGGAACCCCACTTTGACTCACCAAGGAGAAGGTAAGTACTTTTATATCCTTTCTTCTGAATAGATCAATGCCTGGACTTGGGGGCATCGGCCCATGGGAAAACGTTGGCAGATGCGACCATGAATCGAACCAGATCGAAAGATTCAGCTGTCGACGAACAAACTTTGCCGAAACATCGACCGAAAACGAAGGATGGCAAAGTCCCGGTTCCCAGGGTTAGAGTATTCCCTATTATGAGCCTACACAGATCAGAACTAAACTAATTTATTCTCTTTCGCCTATCGGTCGGCCGGCTTTAAGCAACCTTTGCATTTCCTGCTGAGATCCCAAGTTTCCAAGTGGCCCCTCTTGGCAACCCGCCACCTTGTCTTTTTAGAGAATCCCGCTCCTGTGTCGTGGGACTTGCAGCTCGGCATTCCACCGGGTGGGTTTTTTATCCTTCCAGTTTCGAGTGTCTTCTTGGATAGTTATAGCGGCCCATAGGCACAAGATGTACCTTGTGGGGTGGCGGCGGTCCCCTCAACATAGTCCTTTCAGGCAGTGGCCGTTTAGTCCATGGTCCATTTCATGGTCGGTGCAAGGCCAGAAATTGGAACATGTTGATTACGCTCGTTCCCGTCCTTCGCTTCAGGGCCTGTCCCTCTGTGTGGTCACTACTCCATTCTGTCGGGCAGCAAAGCTTACACTTGTTTACTAATTCTGACGGTTCGCCGGGGCCTCTTTCCTCCTCCTTTTTTCTGCTCACTCGTAGGGGTTCGGACCCCACAAAGGGGGAGGGAGTCGACTGAACATCTCAGCCATTTGCGGGAATGTAGCCCGCATCCAATCCCCAATTCTTGTTCACCCCGTATGATCGTGTTTGGTGAATTGTGACCTCATACGATCATGTCGGGTGAGCAACAGCCGCTTCGTCACAGTATTGACTTATGGGCTAACGGGTCACACTTTGGCCAAGTATCCTACAAAGAGACACCCGAGAGCCAAAAGTACTAAAGGAATGGCCATAGGAATGGGCGCATCATGACATCTAACGATGTCTCGCGCGAATTAATTAGTTGGTACTAGAAATGTTAGAAAAAGTGAACGAAAAGAGTAATAAGAAGTGAAAGGGACAGAGACACTTCCCAACCATAAAGCAAAATTCCCACTAATGGTATACTTAGTGTATGCGAGCTCTAAGATCACATCTCTGGAATAAAATCCAATTAGAAAAGGAAATCCAATTAGAGAGAAGCTGCCCATGAGCATCATGGCATAGGTAATAGGGAATGAGGAGGCAAGTGCCCTCCCATCTTCCGGATATCTTGCTCATCCAACATGGCATGAATCATCGAACCTGCACTCAGGAAGAGTAATGCTTTGAAAAACGCGTGATTTATTAAGTGAAAGATGATAACCAAATAGTTAGAGATGCCGCAAGAAATGATCATATAGGGTTATTGACTGCAAGTTGAATAAGCTATGACCCTCTTTAGATCGTTCTGTAATATTCCAATGGTTGCCGCAAGGAATGACGTCATAGCTCCTGTAAAAGTAATAACAATCAAAGCCGTAGGTGAGTATTCAAATAAAGGGGAGCACCTTGCTATCATAAAAATGCCAGCCGGTACCATAGTAGCTGCATGAATCAAAGCGGATACTGGAGTGGGACCCTCTATAGCATCGGGTGACCAAGTATGCGATCCTAGATAGCAAGCACTAGCTCCCGGTGCAACTTCATAAAAAGCAATCAAAGATAAGATCAAAGAGAATGAAACACACGTAGTGGTTATTGTAGCGGTTCCTTCTGATCCTAGAAAACGTCCGAAAAAACCTATTATGGAACTACCGAGCAGAGGCAAAAATACGATAAGTAGATACATAATTTCGAGTGTGATAAGACAACCAAAAATCAGACAGTGACAGAGCGGGCTGTGTTTGAGTGATAGATTGTTCGACGTCCGGAGAACGCTCGACCGTGAGTCCCAAGGTGAAAGGCACTTAGCAAATGGGGGTCCGGCTCTATGAGCTCATGGTCCTATCGAAACAGCTACTTCATCCCTAGGCAAAGGTTTCTCGATCAACTATCTTACTTGAGGAAAGATAGAAACAACTTTTCTTTATATACATACACAATTATAAAAACAAAACTTACTTAGCTACCTTTCTCCGAGTGACAATCAATTGGGAAATTCCTCATCTCCTAGGTTCTGTAAGAATCAAGGAATTCCATATAAAGAGCGGAGCGATTCCCGTTTCGGTGGACATCCTGAATAAAGAAGCAGAGTCTGTTTTCAAAGATTCGTTTTTTAATTGTTTTGCTTGTATCTGAGACATCTCGGACCTTGTCCTCTATGAATTTGTACAATTCACGTCGTATATCCTTTTCTGAAAAAGGCGATTGAGCAAGTATTTGAGTCAAGTGTTCATCCGGTTCTCAAATAAATCGATTCTGTAAATCGGCTTTCAGTTCCATGATAGTGATATCAAATATCTCCAAAGAGATAAGCTCTGAGACTCCCGGATGTTACAAGCCTCTCTCAAATAACTTCTCACTAAGGCTTCATAGTCGCCTTCGTTGAGTTGAGGAGGAAGGCTGTGCACTAATTGGCTTTCAAGATCTCGGGAAAACAAGGCCGTTTCCGCTTGGTCATTTTTTGTCCGGAAGTTTGAAAAGATCTCTGCTTCGTTCCTCTCCTCGATGGAATCGCTCATCTCTTCTTATGGTTCGTCCAAGCCTTTACTTCATAAAGTTTATTTTAGTCGAGTTTTGTAAACGAGATTTGATATCGAAATCAAAGTAGAATCGTAAGTACCGACCTTGGGACTGGGACATGGGAAACGAAAATCAGCCTTTCCCGGAACAAGCAAAAGCTAGAGATCAGCAGATTTTCCTGTCGAATATACTTTATATAGGTGACATCTTTTAGGGGAAAAGCATCAAGCTATGGGAAAAGCAGAAGACCGTAAGTAACTCAGTGCTAATAAAACTGACACTCTTTAGGGGAAACACACTACCCCTTAGAGCATGATCACCAAAGAGCCCAAACTCATGAATAAATAAAGAAATCATGATTTTACACACAAACGGCATTGCCTTAGCCAAAATCAGAAAAAACAGAAAATCGAGTCTGTTATTAAGTATTTCAATGTTATTTAATCGTTCGTTTGGTATGATGTTCTATCTTCGGTCCTATGTTACTATGAGAAATGGTATAATTAGAAATTGGAATCACGGGGATTTCTCATCTTTTACCTCTTCTATTTATATTATTTTATTATTGGAAAAGTCTATATTCTGGATCTATCTATGCTTCTATTACTTTTTCAGATCCATACCCTAGAGCAATTGATTTTGAAATTCTAACATTAGCCTTCATAATATTGGTCGAATAGTACGCTTACAATGTTGATTCTGAGTATGAAATTAACAATAGGATATACTATGCTTTTACCATCATCCTATGAAATTTCTTTTACTTTAGGTAATGCAATTCCATTGTATGATCCTTTAGGTAATATAATTAACAAAAAGATGATATATGATATGATTGAGCAACTTGTTAGGTTAAATGGTGAGAAATACAATGATGCTGAGGTTAAAGGTGTCTTTATTCGTGTCTATTATAAATCTAAGGATTCCTTTAAACCATTAGACTTTCCTAATATATCATATGCAAATCTAATGGGTATAATTAGCAATGTTATTATGAATTCTGATATAGTAAGTGGTAATCTACCCGAAGTGAAATCACTTTTGTATAAAAAGAGTCGTATTCCCTCTTACATAAGCTCAATCAAAGGTAATAAGAAAGGATGTCATCCTTTCATTGTATCCAATCTAGAGACTGTAGTCGAAAATAATGTAAATATTCCTTATGACGCGGGTTACTTAGTGGTGAAGCCTGGTGATGATCTTAGAAACCTACCTTCATATTCGATTCAAACCTTTTTAAGTGAAAATCACATAAATTTCTATCCTATCTTTGAAGAAAGGAGTGAGAAAATGTTCTTTGAATTTTTCTCTAATTTGGAAGAATGTGTGAAAAATAGTAGTCTTCGTCTTAGAACTGTTTATTTCAATAATTTAGGCCGGTTTGATGGGATTTTCCTTCTGAAGTATTATGTAAATCGTCGTGATAAATATAAAATCAAACCATTGTTGAGGAATCATAAGAATTACGAGTTGAAAGTCTATCTTGGTGATCGGTTCTTAGTTCGTTTCAGAGATTCATTAACATTAATGCCTAGCTCTCTTGAAAAATTGGGAAAAACATTATGCCCTGAATCAGGATCCAAAGAATCTATTCCACATGAGAAATTGTCTTCGTCTAATCTTCTATTGAATAGTGTGGATTTGATAAACTATCTTCGCTATGCTATCCTTATCTTAGGTGGTGTGATGTTGAAGGCTCAAGAAATTAATTGGTCTAAATACTGTATTGATATCGAGGATGTGATGACATTATCATCGCTTTCACTCAAAATCATTCGTAATAATTTCTTTGATGATAATACCTTTCATATCAATATACCTAATAGAAACCAAGATATTTTTATTAGGCGTAGCTATTATGGTGGTCATGTTGATGTCTATAAGCCCTATGGTGAGAATCTTTACTATTATGATGTGAACTCTTTATATCCATTTATTATCAAATCCTATCCTATTCCTTGTGCTATACCAGTTTGGAAGAAGAATTTGAAGAGCGTTGGATTGGATAGCTTGGTTGGCTTTATTGACGCCTGTGTTGTATGTCCTACTAATATATCACGTCCATTCTTTCCCTATAAAGATCAATCTGGTACTTGACTCTTTCCTACAAGTAAATTCGTTGGAGTCTTTTATAGCGAAGAGTTGAAGTTTGCGCGTGATTTATGTTATTGTGTAATTCCTCTTAGGGGTTATTTGTTTGAGAAGAAGTCAAGTCCTTTCGAAGGTTGCATCTCAAACCTCTATAAAAGCAGACTCGAAGCCCAGAAAGCTAGTGATGAAGCTATGACATTTATTTATAAGATTCTAATGAACTCCCTCTATGGTAGATTGGGTATGAATCCTGAAAGTACAGTGACAGAGATCTACAATCAAAAGAAATATGAAGAATTGATGAAGATGGATAATTTTCAATCTACAGATATGCTTTCCGATCATTGCTATATAGAATAGTCACTTACATTAGCAATAATATCCTTGCTGACGACGATGACTGGAAACCTCCTAAGATGTCTGTTGTTCAATTATCTGCAGCTATAACGGCATGTGCTCGTATTCATATGTATCCATACATTTCCAGACAAGATTCTTACTATACTGATACTGACTCCATAGTTCTAGGAAGTCCTCTTCCTGAGAACAGTATCTCTTCCATTGAATTGGGTAAGTTTTAAATTTGAACGCCATGTCAAGAGTGGTATCTTCTTAGCACCTAAAAGTTATATGTTAGACATAGTAGATGATAGGCATATAATAAAACACAAAGGTCCGGCTAAAGAGTTATTGACATCTAAATGGCTTAAAGACATATTAGCAGATCAATCTCTAAGAGATCAGATCCCAACTATAGCGAATTTTCGAATAGATTGGAAAAAACTCCAGATTGGACGAAAAGTTATACTAATCAAGCTAGGACTACCACAGAGTACGAAAAGAGATATGTTTTATGATTCAAATAATGTATGGATAGACACACGACCTATATATGTTATAGATTTAGGAAATCAAGATGCTAATACTATTTTAAAATACAAATTATTCAATAAAAATAAAGAATCAGTAAGTGATGCGAGCATGCATTTTAAGAATCAGTAAGTCATTCCACTACTGAAGGTAAAAAGACTATTGATGGTAAAAAGACCACTACTCTACAAAACCATGGATGAGGTTAAGAAGGAGAAGGCTAAGAAGGTTGACTTATCTGCCTATCCCTTCCTCCTATTCAAGATAGCAAAGGAACTTCATTAGAATGAATTCCATGTCGATTATGCTATCGAAAGCACTTCGTTAGAATGCATTTCCTACCCGTTAAAATAACAACTAATTTCAAGGAATTGATAATAAGGATTACACAGATAGAGGCAGAAGCACTTCCAAGTAGAGGAAGTATACTATGATGAGATAAGAATTGTGTGGATGCGGTTTCGACGTCAGACTCAACCTCCTTTCTTAGATTACTTAGAGTAAGCTGGCTATCCACAAGCTCTAGGTGATTTATGCTTGTAAGACCATTCTCTTCCAGACTGACTAACCTAATGAGATCTTCCCGAAAGAGGTCAGGATTCCAATCCGGAAAAGTAGGGAGATTCTAAGGATCCGGAAAAAGGACAATAAAAAAGAAAAGAGAAAATGCTTCTATCAACCTTTGTTCGAACAGCAAAAGAAAAAACATTGCGAACAAAATCCTTATTCTTAGTAGATGATAAAGAGAAGTTATTGAAAAAAGTGTTCAACATCTGATTCTCCTCTTAGTGGAGGCTACTCACTCACTTTAGTCTAAACCCTCTCTTTTCTAATAGAGAGAAACTTAGTGCTTCTACCCGACTGTAATAGCCTCACTTCGTTCATAAAGAGCTTAACAAGCATCTAAAATATAACTGGTAGAGATTTCTTTAGGAGATGAAAGACAAGCAATACAATCAGGAAATGTAATTGTTGATGTAGTTCCTTCTACGATTGGCTTAGTGTAAAGTGTACCTGAGCAGGGCATCCATCTTTCTCATCTCGGGAAATTTCCCTAGGTCAACTCATTGTCCGGTCTGCTTTCTCTGTTCCACAACCCATCCATAAGGGGTATAGGTAATGATGGGCGGGGCACCTATGACTACGAATTGCCCATAGACGGGTTTCCGGGTACTGAGGATCTAGGCCATTCCTTTAAGCTGGGAATTGTTGATTGGTCATACAAGATCCTAGAAAAAGGATTTAAGAACACTAGGGTTAGGAAGAGATTTTTGAAGCCTGTCTAGCATTGCCCTGCTTGAGGATCAGATCCTCATGACCCCATGGCCGATTGTGAGTTAATCCACCCCAAGTTCAAAGCTAACTTGGAAGGAAATGAGAGGGAGGAACCTATTTCCAGCACTAGCCAATCCGATAACAGAAAATGAGATCCTTTGAGCCCAGTGGTGTGGTAAGGTCCAGTTATTTACATATCCTTACACCACAAGGCTATACAAGCTAGAGTTGCTTGATGCAGTTTTATGGTTGAAATTTCTTCACAAAATTCCCAGGAAAGATTGATTTGGTTGATTTAGAGGGAACCTTTCTCCTCGGACGAATCGACCTCTTGTCCTTCTTTCTTTGATAATCTATCAATTAAAAGAAACAAAGTTGAGCGACTTCTACTTATCTTCTCTTCACGTTTATGCAGGTGAAACTTCCTTCCTTAATGGACGAGGAGCGGGAGTAAGAAGAAGGAGTGGATCCTAAGCAGATTATGGGGTTCCCCCCCAAGTCCAAGTGTCTCAGCCGACCCTGGTTCTCCATTTCTTCCCAGTCAATCTCCAAGCTCACCTCCTTTACCCGAACTTGAAGTCCCAGCTCGAAAGTCTCACTCAAGCTCCAAGTCTTCAATCAGAATCTTTTACACCAACCGTTAGCGAAGAGTTCAGATATGCCAGTCCCGATTTAACCTTTAGACCAGTGCCTGCTAATGATTTCAAACCTGTCTTTCCTGCACCTACCTACCAGAAAAAAAGTCTGACTTTTGGCTTAGCGGATCTCGGGAATGAAAGTAGCTTCTTTATTACATTACGCAATTAGTAGGGTTTCTGAAAGTGTGAGGAGTTAGGCAAGCTAGACTTGTACAGAACTGTAAGCATTCCATCTGCCTCATGCCAAGAAATCCGACCCTCCTTTTCCAGCTCGTAAGGCATTAGACGCCTGAAAAAGAAGAACAGATCTATCCGCGAAAGAAGAGTTCCGACTTAGAGTAGCTCCAAACTCGTGGTCTAACAGGTGAGTATAGGCCAGAAGATAAGATCTTATTCCAGCTCTTCTGGTATACCCTATTTTTGTTGTCTTCTTAGGACAAGGGACCAGACAAGTCCAAGGATTCACCCCCGAGTTATCCTCTTCCGCCGGACTTAGACCCTACCCTATTCCAGCACTTCCCGCTCCATTTCTTTATCGTTCTTCTCTTTCACATCCTGGGGTACCAGAGTAAGGATTCACAGCAGAGGTTCAAATTAAGTAAATAGACGGGCAGTCAAGCAAAGCAAGAGAGGCGAGTTTCCTTGTCTCGAAGAAAGATCTCAGAAGAGGTAGGGGTCCTAGATAAAGAATGGGAGATATCATCAGTCATTCCATGTCTCCTAGGTAAGAAAGAAGCTCAAGTGAGAAGGATTCACCTCCCTTTTCAATAAACTTGCTCGACCCTGATGATTTTAAAGTTCACAGGGCAGCACTGCTAGCATGAAAGTCGTCGAGAACTCCATATGGACTAGTTACGGACGATTCAAAGAGAGTTAAACCAGCCGTGCCTGGACAAGAACTAGATTTGGCTAAGACTTTTAAGGTGGCAAGTCATTTACAGGTCCTGGGGAACTTGACTCATTTGCAGCTACAGCTCCTAGGGGCCTAGTTCCGACTCCTTGTTCAGATGTAGAAAATTTCCCAGGGTCAGGAAGTCCACAAAAGTAGAAGTCTCACGATCCTTCTTCAAAAGATCCCGAACCCTAACTCCCAGAATTCTAATCGAAGTATCCCAGCTCTTTGTCCCCGTTAGCATAAAGAGACCAGAACAGATGAAACTCTTCAACTAGAAGGATTCCCCTCCCCACCTTATTAAGCAATTAGTCTCACAGTAACTACTAGGCCTCACCTCAGCGGTCAGACCCTTTTCCGAAGAGGAGCTACTAGCCGATAAAGCGGAACTCCTATGTCTTCCCCTTCCCAAGCTAGTAATAGGTCTACTGCCCTCCGCTTCTGAATGTTGATACCCTGGATAAACTGATTCAGGATCCTTTTCGATCTCATTCGTTAGAACAAGTCCTGATGGGCGGGCATGCCAGCCTTTATTTCCCCTATTTCCATTGCAAAGAAGTAAGTCCTCTTCCGAATTTTTGGATTTTTGATTGTGCTTTATCATTCACGTGAGAACCCTTTGCTTTTCAAAGCCTTGATCATCCGTAGGAGAGGATACTTTCAAAAATTGGCTATAGAGAGCTACTTTGCTTTCCATGCTTCATTCATAACATAAAGGGCGGTGAGAAATAGAAATTTAAGAGGGAGTAGCGATCAATTAGAAAGAGGTTGGCAAAGTCTCTTATATGCCAATCATCAGATATGGATCCCTGATCTTAGTACGATTACGCAGGATCAAGCAAAAAGGGAATTTGTGATCCCAGTAACCGCTCTTGGGCTAGATTATTGCCGTATAAGTAGGGCCCTACCAATTGAGCTCTAAAAATAAATACGATAGTTAGTCATTTTCATTTTGATGCTAAAGGGCTTGAGTTTGAGCTCTCCAACTCAATGAGAGGGAAAGTTATAAGGCTAATGAAAAAGATTGAGCTCAATGTATAGATCCGAGTAATATTAATGTGCTGCATCGATTGAGGGACCCGCTTCACATCCATCCCAGATACTAGAGACCCACTATCATTCAGTGAGATTGGCCTTGGCTATTTAAATTGAACTAAGTCCAACTCCATAAGGAAAGTCTCGGAGGGAAAGAATTTAGAGGGGCCGCTTGCTCTATTCTCGGATGTCAAGAAGGAAGATGAACCCACTTTATTAGCTCCACATAAGCATGAGCAATCGGATCCCTTTACAATAACACACTTGGGCATGAAGAATTAAGCTCCCATTATGTCGGGTCTTACTGAGACTCTAATTGAACTCTTTCGCGATGGTCTAAAACCTTTGTTTACGGGCTGCTATCCGTCTTCAACCATCATTACTGTGCTGCTAAGGGTAAATCGCCTGAATCAAGGCCAGAAGGTGACCCCTAAGATTAATGATGCTCCTGTGTAGAAAGGTCTGTAAGCGATCTGCTTAGCTTCAAATCCCTTCATTAGACTCATTGAGCCCTACTCTTAATATGAAAAGTAGATCTTACTGCTTAGCGAGTGGAGAGTAAGCACTAGGATTATGCTAGTGCCTTGGGAATGCTGACTTGAGTATGCTAGGATTTGAAGCTAATTCAACTAGGACCTCTTGTCTTTCTTTTCCTTAAGGATTGTAACGTGATTCAGTAAGTCGATCCTAATACTAGAGTAATGGAGGGACTAACCCCATCCCCAGTCTTGACACAAATGGAGTTTCAGACTTAAAGAAAGCATTGTGGGGAAAGGAAGATAAAATATCCTTGCTAGTTCAGTGAGTAAGAGATAAAATGTTAGATCGCTAATGAATGAGATAGAAAATAGCTTGACTAGGTTTGACTTATCCGCCATGCATTTCTTTATAGGCTTTCTCGAATCCTGTGAGGAAGCCTTAGCTCTTAGCCAGTGCAGTTAGCAAGCTTAAGCCCATATCTTTACCTCGAAAGAGGGCTGTCTCCGTCCCACTTTCTTATGCACCAGTAGGAGTGGCTTTCGTTCTCGCTGGAGCGATAGCCACTCGACCAAAGGGAGAGGAGAGGATAGGAGATGGAATGGAGTTCAACTAAAAGGAGAGGAGAGATTTGGTACGTAGTCGCTTTAGCGAAGCTTACGAGGAGTTCTCTTCAAATCGAGCTCGAGTGATAAGGTAAGCAAGCCCGGGAGGGGCGGATGACTTTCTAGCCTAACCTTAACTAGGCAATTTTTTTGGCTATTTATATAGCTAGAATCAGGGCTATAGGAAAGATAAGACTCATCTATCCTTTGCAGGTCTTATGCTAGCGAGCTAGTTCTTGCAGTCTGTGGGTGTGCCGGTGAGTGAGAGTGCCCAACCAAGACTGCTATTCTCCCACTTGATGTTCGGGATTCGCTATCGCTTTCGACTTGTAGCGTCTCACCTCCCTTGTCACTTAAAGGGCAAAGTCGTTGAAGCGAGTCTAATGGCCAAAGAGTGCTCTTTGAAAGCTACTACGTATCCTTAATAATAGTAGTATAGTGTAATGTAGGTTTGGGTATAGCAGGACTTGAACCTGCGACCATTAGGTTAAAAGCCCAATGCTCTACCAACTGAGCTATACACCCCAAAAAAGATGTAGTAGTCAATAAGGATTGGTGCGGAAAAGAGGGCGGCCCCTCTTCTTCTCATCATATTAGAGGGGCTTGGGCTCTAAGGCAGGCCTTACTCAAGAAACACCTTTATTAGTAATGTTGCTTCTTTCCACTCATTGAAGATTCTATCTAAAAAAGAAAGAAGGTCAACGGGGGATAAAAAAGTTGCTCTCACTGACACCATCTACGAGAAGGAGAGGTCTCTTTCTTTCCAACGCCATACGGTTGGTTCGCCTTAAAGCCGTGAAGACGAATAAGGGGAGGAGTAGTTATCTATGTAATTACGGTTTTTGTTGGCCGTTGTTCCGGTCAAGCACTCTCTTTTCTTTTTCCAATCCCGTCTTACCAAAGAAGATTGACTTCTGACCAACCCGCGAAGGGTCGTGAGGTTTGACCAGGTACAAAGAAAAAATAGATATCTGTGTACAGGAGTTGCCGGGCGGCGGCCGCTCAACTGTTCGAGCGCAATGCAGTGGTGGTTGGTTCCGATTCGACAAGGGTAGAATGCCTAGTCGAAGGTCCGATATCAGGCGTGTGCGTTTTTGATCCCAAGCAAGAACGAGAAATAGGCGATGCACCATCCTTGCTGCTATGTACGTTGACTTGACAGATTTATCCAATTGAACCCACACTCAAAGGAGGACCACAAGCTTGGGGCTCGACGAAACATAAAGTATCAACATTAAGAAACTTCTCTTCGTGGGGTTAGCAAAGAGCCCGACATTCATTTCTTCATTGCTTAGTCGACTAAAACAGGGATCAGCCTTCTCGTGGGGATTATAGGACATCTCTTATCGTTCACCTCTAATGTGACATGTTCCCTCTCAGTTATATGATCAACGACATCACTCGGCTAGAGAACGGGGCTCTTCTTCTTCCGTGGAGGCTAAGTCGTCCCCTCTACTGATCGAACCCTCAGTTCAGAGGTCTTTGTCAATATGTTACGAGGCTCCAGTCTTCTGCAGGTCACCATTACTTGACTTAGAAAGACAAACATCTGGGCAAGGGAAAGCGCAGTGCGCCTGGGCATATCGAACCAACTACTTCATCCCTGATTCAAATGGCTTTCTTTTTTCATGATATACGAATCAGAATGGGGGCCTACCTACATAAATAATTGATAGAATCACTACATAGAGAGGGGGGGTGGTCAACTTGATGCGGGAGAGGCATGAGTGCAGTTTGATCTTGTGGTGTATTCGTTTGTAGTGAGTAGGCCTCTTTCTCGTTGATCAGTTTGCCTCCGCTCTATTGACATGTCTCTATTCCTACAGTAGTTTTGTCAACGAATGCGTCTCAGGCCGGAATGACTAACCTAACCCTTAAGGGAATGGGGCCTTTCCATAGTTGGGTCCTCTGCTTTAGTGTAATTGACAAAGGCTAGGCTAAGTTTGGTAATACCTAAAACAAATGAAAAGAGATCGGGGTCGATAGTTGGCAAGGAACTTGATCCTCGCCAAAAAGGGGTAGCTGCGGTCGAACTCTAATTCTTGAAATAAGTCGGGGCCCTTTTTTACCAAGTCTATCAGATATAATATAGGATGATATAAGGCGCAACTGCCGTTGCGTTGCACAAGACGGTGCCGTCTCACTTTGAGTTCCTTCCTTCGATGTCAAATCTGATGATACGCTTCGGCGATGTTACCTACCAAATTAAAGGCCTGCTAGGCACTTGAAAAAGTCGTCAGTGAGGACTCACTCACCAACTCCTTCTAATAGTTTCTTCTATATATGAAATTAAAAAGGCGACCCGTTGCGCCGGGCAACAAGATAAGATACTGCTGTTGTACTACTTGACTGGTAAGAAAACGCTTACGTAAGAACTGGAAGACTCATGTATGTACGATAATCTTTTCTTCTGCTATTGGTGGATTGTTGCACAGAAAGGCTGACAGAAGCAACGTTTTTAGCGCGCTTTTCAAGCGCTTAGCTTCTGCTAGCGGCGGGCGACAAGGCTATGAAATAGGTTACGTTACCCTCAGGTCATAATAAAGTCTAGTATGCCATCGGTAGGAAGAAAATGCAACTAAGCTGAGACTTGCTTCTGAGGCATTTCAGACTTTACTTTACTTGCTCTTGCTGATATGATCTTTTCTCTTGTTGAAGAAGTGGAGTTTGCTGGTATGGTATAATAAATCTTAAAAAGTGGATCCCCGATAGCTTCAGAAGTGGCAGCAGTGGTATCGTATAGTTGAGGGAGGCTTCTTTTCTATTTGAGTTTAGAGAAGAGTTCTTTCGAACCATCGGCACTCGTGTGCCATTGTATAGGCTGACATTGACTACCTCATTCTTGCTCGATGCGTATCACAGCCTAGTTTTGTAGTCAAGGGGCGAAGGGCAGAGAGTTCCATGACCCAGTTCTTTTAACCGAGATGGAAAAATAATAGGAATCGAGTGAAGAAGAAAAGAACTTAAAATAGAGGCAACAACTCGTTATTCAAATGCTTTCTCTGGTTCGCTTGCCCTTGTTCAAACAGTTTCTTTTTCTTTGGCTACTGCGGATTAAATTATTTCGGAGGATAGCAAAGGAAGAATAGCCTTCCTTTCGTACCCTTGCAAGGGAATCCACTTCTGAAAGATGCCGAGAAGAAGCTTCTATCTCTTGCTTGTTTGGTTTACCCTTATGAAGCCGTGAACTCTTCTTTTGCGGGTACTCTAAGCATTGAAGGAACAAGCGCAATAGCCATAGAGTAGTAAATACCCGAATAACGGTAAATGGATTTCAGAGAGAAAGATCCTAGCCTAAGTGATAGAGTGGCCGAGCCAAGTCAAACTGCACTCAAGAGTTAGGAAAGCAGGGGGGAGATTCGAGTTTACAGGAAAGATCAGAGTAGGATTACCAGTCTTTGAAACTAGCTACTAGAACTAGACATTGAAACATAAAATTCTGTTAAGCCGAATGAGATGGCATGGTTCTCTAGCCTGGAGACCGATTCAAGAAAGAAGGTAGGAGCGTCGTCACCAGGGATTTGGTAATTAAGACAAAAGAGGATCCGTTCGCAGACGCTTTGCGGGAAAGAGAGTCCAGTGATTGGGGAGGGGTCGATTTAATCATAAAGAGATTCTCTTCTTTCTTATAGAAATAGAATAAGATCAAATCATGAATGCTTGAAGCTATTGTTCTAATATCCCCTCCCCAATCACGCTCTTAAGACGAATGAATCCATGCCCAGGTAAGATCAATTATAAGGAATTGCACTATCACTTCTAATCCGAATGGAAGGCGGCTGTGCTTATGCTTTTTTTCTTTATAGCTTGTTGAAAAGCGAGCTTCAAGCTCTAGCTTTTGGGTTAGATTTTACTGACGTACCTCGCTTTCTTTGAAAGTAGAGTAATGATCAACCACTAGCGCGATGAACTTCTTTTTTTAGCGTCTTAGTGACAAAGCTCAATCCTTAGAAGTGCACTCTGCCTGGAATGGAATTATGGACTAGACTTTCACCGAGCCGAGCGTGATTAGGAACAAAGCGGATAGAATCCTTCTATTCCCTGCCCCACCCTGGCCTAGTTGAATCATACTATGTGTCTTTGCCCGTTTTTTATTTTTTTATAGTAACAACGGATCGCGCTTAGAGTAAAGAAGGTATCCATTCCTAAGCCGTCAAGCTAGATTCATCTTTGTATTCTATTCCAAGGAGATTCGATTCAGTCAGCTTGGTTCTTGACTTTGCCATTTCAAAATCACTATTCAAGTGAAGTGCAAGATCCATGACCCGACCGCTTAGCCTCTGTAGGGGAAATACCAGAATTGAATTCTGCCTTTAAAGAAGGACTTTCAGATAAGCATGCATAGCTTTATGGGAAAGAGAATAGAAGGAGTAGGTCCTCTTATAGTATCAGTATCCCTGTATCCATCTGTCTTGCATTGCTTTGCTTCACTGGAGCTTATATACAGCGGCGATACGAAGAATAGAGATAATCTGTCTTTATAGTGCAGATGGACTGAATAGAGTTATTACAGCTAAAGCGATAGCAACTCATGAACGAAGTGCTCGACCATAGGGAACGAGCGGAATAAATGTAGCAAGTTAAGGGTTAGGTAAGTAACAGAAAACTTAGGTATCTTCAACAAGGGTGATAGACTTACATTTCTACAATGGCACATAGCTGGAGCGCCCTTCTATCTTCTATTTTCTCCTACATATTATGCCAAGCCTTTCTCGGCCAGGCCAAATGATAGAGGCACAGGAGATTCATTCGGGTTCTCAGCTACCTGCCATATATAGATCTTCCTGCTTCATTTCCGGATAACTGAACTGAGAGGTGCCCAAAAATGCGGAACCCTTAGACCGATTTAAGTACTTGACTTAAGTCCGAGTACTGAAAGACGTGACTAAATCAACACCTGGTACTAACGAGCTATCCCTTACCAAAGATGGTGGGGAAAGTGACTTTGTACCCTTCCCTAGCTCTGGAGTTAATGAGTTCAGAAGTAGCTGAGTTCTTACTTCTTACCAAGCTATGTGAGTCTATACCCGAACGAGGGGATTTGAAGACTTGAAAGGAGAAAGAGAACTCTTATTCATCTAGAAGTGACTGAAGTAGCGTTTGAGCTTAAAAAAGCGCTGTCGCACCTTCACTCTTTGTTTGTATTTGTCGGGCTTACCAGCGCTACTACTAATGTCAGCGTAAGGACTGTTTATCGGATACTTCTATCTTTTTTGGAGGCCTAAGGGCTGCATCATCTTATGTAATAGCTTTTTTCAACCTCCCCTCGGGATGTACGGTAAGAGGAATAGCCTATATTCTATGTAACCTTGAGCCCGGTATCTTGATTACTGCTACTTTGATTTATCCCGAGCCGGTGCCGGGGGCAGCGTCTATTAAGAAGGGGATAGCCGGCTTATTTCGCTCCTAAATCCATTTACCTCGACCAGGATCAACTCCTTCTATGCCCCACGAAAAAGCTCAAAGTAAAGCAGTCATCAAGCCAGAATGCCTATGGAATCAATCGGTTGTTGTACTCTATAAGGAAATTATAGGCATGGTATGAAAGGACTTCGCCTAAAAGCAAGGGATTGCTGTTTGCACTATTTTATCAAAGGGATCTGTGTCACTGTCACTATCCTTAACACATGAAATTAGATGCATCCACCGCCGGATAAGCATCCCAGTCAATCAGATCAGAAGGAATCGGTACTAGCGGTTCAATTCCTTAGTGATCTCTTATCATATGTTCTTAGAGATTAGCATCGAGGGGGTGGTAGGCTTCCGTTGTACAACCCCCATGGAAACCAAAAGTTTAAGCGATTTAGAATAACAAACGAAAATGAAAACATTCATCTCAATAAAAAGGATGGGCGATCGACATGATATATTTGCTCACATTCCATGCGAAGGTCATCATTTGCAGGAACATTCTATGGTGTTAATAAGAGGAGGTAGAGTAAAAGATTCGCCAGGTGTGAAATGTGATGTTGTACGTGGTCGTTTAAATCATATATTTTTTTTATTAGAGCAGCCGTAGCTGGTCTTTGCAATGGGGGAAAATCCACCGGGGGTTTTAGACCCGCCTCGTCAAGTTCAAGAAGGGGATGGGCTTTTCGGCGAGGGGACATCAGCCGCATCAAAGTCAGAGTCTTCGGCTTCCCAGTCGGGCTCCCTTCTAGGGCATGCATCCTCAGAAACGGATTCGGACGAAGAACGATTCTTTACTCCACCACAATCCGTCTCGTCCACGTCGTCTTCCTCAACACCCTCCAGTGAGAATTCCACCGATCAGTTGGACCTTCTCTCCAAAGAAAAGAGGGTCCTTTGGACAAATGATTTAATTCATTCTTTTCGAACGAGATGGATCCAGAGGGTAAGATTGGGCATATTCCCGAAAGAAAAATCCTATATGCTTTAATGATCGATTCCCCCCTTCTAACAATAAAAGAGATGCAAAATCTTAGTGAAGTTTATGGGGCCCATGGCCCAGTTACGAAAAAAGCGAAAGAATCTCTATTTATACCCATATTTGGAACCTTCTCGAAAAAAAATAAACGACCATAAATTGGATTTTTCATGAGGTATAGTAACATGGAAAGCTGCTAGTAGTAAACTTCATATAATTCTTTTTTCTTTTCAATGTTAGAAGTAATATATTTTATTTATAGAAATTCTTGCTTTTGTTTTTCGCTTTGTGTGCCGATTTGGTGGGGGGTTATGGCAAGTGGTGTAGTTCTTCAAAAAAAGAAGAGGATGAAACCCCCAGCGATGGCAGGAAAGATGAGTGGGTATGTGGGCTTTTTTCACTTGAGTTTTGGAGAGAGCATTATGACCTAGTGCCATTATCCTTTTTCTCTGGAATTTCTCCTTCATAAGGAAAAGAATGAATTAGGAGTTAATACCACCAATTAGTCATTCATTCTGATTTCGAACTCTTCAGCCTTCTCTTAAAACTTTGAAACCACTATACTAAGTTTCAATGAATCTTGTGCAATCAAGTTCGGTTAGGACATTATGTTGAAACAAATCACGTGCAATTACCTTCTTTAGCTCGATTGGTAAAGCCCGCAATTCCTGACTCATCTTAGGAAGGATTTGAGTTAGGGCCGAACTACTTCCTTTTTCCTTTCCAAAAAAGTGCAATTGCTAACTTGCGCATTCAAACTTTTAGCCTTTAACGCTTTAGGAGAGGGAAATGGCAATCAAGAAATTACCGTAGAGCGATGCTCGAAATCGATCATGTTGGTTTTGCCCAGTAGCCATTCTCAGCGGAAGTACGAACTTGGTAAACAGAAAAAGCTGGCTACCGACTACTATCCGGCTCTCAATAATAGAAGGTAGCCGACTTGAGAAGAACCTGAGAACGACAAGAATGATCTCTGGCCCCCGCTATTCTTTTACAAAACCAATTTAAGACTGTCGAGCAAGTGAAGTTCGGTATGTTAACAATGAGTGGAGAGTAATCTTGCAAGTGTTCCGTGAACGAGCAGTGGACAGAGTGGGCCTGCAAAATGGAATGGATTGAATCAAAACTGCTAGTTAAAAGATCGGCATAAAGGAGAAGGGATTAGAAATAGCTAAAAAAAAGAAAAGTGGAATAAACCCATATAGTAGCCGAAGCCTTGAAGAGAACTTCAAATGGTGTTAAAGGGGGCATAAACCCCTAGTATATAAAGAAGGTCTTATCTCGGTAGGAAATCTCACAGGTAAGGTGAATATCTAGACTTACAATAGGATACATATTCTAAATCTTACTTTTAACAGAAAGGGATTACCTAGTCCTGTAAGGAGAAGGATTCTAGTGAGATTGACTCCTCGTAAGAAACCGTCTTTACATCTCTAACTTGTTGGCTCGTTATGAAGGGAAGCACTGATAAGAATAGCTATGGAGAGCCTTAAGTAAGAAATGGCAAGGACTAATTAGAAGGTGCGTAAACAAACTCCTGGTCTGGAGTGGACACTATCCTTCAATGTCTTAGCCCCCTAAGTTAAGTAAAGACTAGTTATCCATCGGCTGGACATGTTTCCTAAGTAGAAGTAACTAAACTGGCTTAAAAAGACTCCAAGATTGATTGTAGTTGCCCTCGGAAGGGACTAGGACTAGGTTTAGGATCTATTGGAATGGAAGAGTTAACCTTAGGACAAGAAATGCATATATTCTAGTTACAACACTTAAGGAAGTAATTGTAGCTGCAAAATCCCCATCCAAGGCACTAGCACTTGAGGAGGCCCTTCCCCTATCATTTTAAACCCCTAGGACTCATTATGTATGGTATGGGCTTCGACTGCTTATGCATAGTCTTCCACCACTTATTCATAGGCAAGAACTGGCTGGCACGACAACAGTAGATGCCTATTCTCTCATGAAAGGATGAGTACACGGTAACTTCGTGGAGGATTAGCCTCCAACTGATCTAATTATAATATAACCACGTCCTGCGTGTATCTAGCTTCCTAAGGTATATTGCTCCAATCACATCATACATATCTAGAGCTAGTGAAAACGCATATCCAGTATATGTCTAAGTCTAAGGCTAATCATTTGAGTTAGGAATGGATTAAGCCGAACTCTAAATTAAGCTTTATCCTACTATGGCCACTGGAAAGAGCACTGAGACAAAATAAATAGAGCTAAATAGATTAGGTACAACTACTGGATCGAAAAGATAGGGCGCTGCCATGATAGCACATATAACAATAACCCATCCTTTACTCGGATGGCCAGTTTAAGATATTAAAAAAAGCACTTGCTTATCTTATGGGATGTAACCTTTCGTTCAATGGATCTATATGGATGTATCCTCTAGCACTGAGAATGTTTTTTTTAATACAGACTTGCTTACTCATTTCATTTAGGACTATAATCAGCTATCCATATTTAGTTGCTATCTTACCCAGATCCTAAACCGCCATTGAGTCTCTCCTGTTTACGCCTAACTTTGCCTTCTTTCCTTGCTTTTGTGCTATCTGTTTGTATCGTATAGATATTTCCTACAAATGAATAAAGGTAGAATGCTTAGCTTAGACATGAAAGGATGAAATAAGAAGTTGCTCTTATACCTCAGGTATTTTCTAGCTTCACTAACATGAAGGAATGGCTACAAGGCCTTTTTTGTCATACTGAAAAAGACAATTAAGTGTAGCCAAACTCATATGACAGGGGGTTACTCTAAGTTTTTATTTTACTGCTTTCAGATTGGTCTCTTAATTGAAACCCTAATGCGCATATGCAGCCTATTGAGAATACATAGTAAAGTGAACTTTTATTTCGGGCCAAGTCTCTTTCTCTGTAGCAGGCGCTAGAGAAAGCTAGCATCAGTAATTCTTTCTTTCCTGAGCGACTTAGATAAAGAAATTAAAGAATTTGTCTCCGTAGGGAAAGATTTCTATTGGAATGCGGTCAACAAAAGACCAGGAGTTAGGAGTTTTTTTTTAGGCTGAGTTAGGAGTTAAGGCATTGAAAAAGAGATATTCTAATATTAAGGTAGTTAGAATTTAGGCTTTTTAACTCTTTATCGGTTTTGGGACATGAAACTCAAACCCTTAAGGCAATTGCCTTTTACCTTTATTCATTATTAAATAATATGCCAGCGAGCGGAATAGCTATTATAGTAGGAAGCTACAGCTTTACTTGAAAAATGATCTTTCTTTGCTCAATGAAAAGTCTACGCGCATCGTCAAAGAAGATAGAATGCTGATACCTTTTGCGAATGACGACAGTAGGCCGATTTCTACTTTTCTTTAGGGTGAGAGGTTATCTTGCAACTTGTTTTTTGTCTATTGTGAGATTCTCTTAGAATGAGAATGTTGTAGTTAGAGTACTCTGCCTATAGTCTCATTCATTGACGTAGATAAGGATTTACTTCGTTGATTACCTCTTTATAGTGCGAGAGAGAATGCAAACATAAGATATTGTTTTATTCAATGCTAGATGCACTTGTATGCCTCCACTAAAACTGAAATTTCCTCCTCACTTCCATTAATGCATATTTGACTTCATCAAGCATTTCCCCTTCAGCTGGTATTTTTGCGTCCTACGGTTACATTCTTTTTTTTGGAAGGTGGCGAAGCGAAGCTCGAGTCCTATCGTGATCACGTAGCCAAGTTTAGCTTGGTGTAGTAGTAGGCATTTATAGTAGCTACTCAGATCTTTATCTTTCAGCTTTCTTTACTCCTTCTGATAAGATCTAAGTATATGGTAACGATGTAAAGGCCTAAGTGTAGTTCAATCGTCATGTCCTCGCTGACACATATCCTTTTTTGTCTATTTTGAAGGGCGGTTTAGTTTCTTTTCAAGAAAGATTCTCTTATCGACTCAAAAATAAAACGGCGCTCCTCAGATTTTTGAGTTCTTGGCCTCTATTCACAATTACACATCATATGCTTGTGTGGATAGCTGCTGTATGGCACGACGAAGCTTTGCGACTATGCCCTTCTTGGCGACGGTGATCTTAGCAGCTTGGCGGTGTACCACCGATTGGGAGCCATTGCCGAAGAAATCGTAAAAGGCAACTGCCAGGCCCGGCAAAAAGAGGTTACCAGAGCGAAAGCGCTTGAAGTTGAATATACTTCTACGAAGCGGGGCCCTTCAAGCGCGCTTTATTTTATAAAATACTTTGAAGTTTGGACAACGGGTTGATCCACTGTTGTAGATGAGAGAGTGGACCACTTGCAATATCCTCCTTCAGCACCTTCGGAAAGTGCCGCCTTATATTCGGATTGAGAGTCGGGGTCAAAGAACTAGGTTTGTTGCTACTACTACTTCTACTAGAAGTACCATAATCGAGCCGCTTGAAAAACGACACTCTGTCTTGTGTGCTCTGAGGAACTTCAGTAACCAACTAGACTTGTACACTCCTGAAATCCCCTAACTTTGGCAAGGCAACAAACAAGTAAGCTCTTAGAGCTTCTTTGGAAAAGGCTACTCGCTGGATTAAACCTCTTCTCTCCTAATTCAGTCTATAGGCTTTGGTTTAGGTTCAATCTTATAAGTCTAGCTTAGGTCCATCAATCAATCTCTCATAAACCCCTAAGTTGAATCTATATGGGGCCTTGTGGTAGGCCTAGCTTGTGTAGGCTATCTATCACCTATGGTTTCACACATACTTTAAACTCTTGTCCTTACATTAGGCTCCAAATTCCTTGTAACGCTCTAAGAGGGTAGTGACGCTTAGATTCCATAGAGTACAACCTGCATTGGGCTTTAGTTAAGCTACATCCATTTTAGAATGGATCTTTTATGTAGCCCAACTCATAGAGAGTTATGTCACTTGGTTTGAACCTATTTCTTATATTCCTATGATTGTTCAGTGATGGGTTTTCTAGGATTAGGTTTATATCCCATATTGTGTTGTGCTAAGCTCATTTCTCTTATTAGGTCTTAGCTTTTGTACGCTTTGGACGTTCAGATTGCATACCATGCAAGTCATTCATTATCCACACATGTCATACATCTTTCATATAGGATAATCTTAGAAAGCACCGAAGTGTTCGACATTTGCATGATACAAGTAAACTATATCCTAGAAAGAAGCAGGCCAATTGCTCTAGGTTAAAATAGAGCCTACCTCGGAAAACTACTTTATAAAACAAGTACTGCAGATCGACATCGGAGGTGGCCCAAACCTAGGATGTGACGCTTCCTGTTGAGTACACAATTAAGACTTGAAGTTTGTTTACACAGTACGAAAAAGACAATTATAAAGAATGGGACTAAAGCAACTTTTTTAGATTATATTCTTTAATGTATCAATAGCATCAACATGACAATAGCATTACAAAGCGATATATGCATTTATCCCATCCATCAACCGAGAAAGACAACTCCGTTACAATAACAGGAGCGCGCTTCTTTATTAAAAAAATACATTATGAAATGAACCCACATATAAAAGTGGGCTGGTCTGCTCATTCTATGTGTTCGTACATTTATTCGTTATTGCAATACAAATAACACCTCCACTAGAATAGTGATGGAGAGGATTCACGCCTGATGGAACAAGGCATTTTGAACCATATACTACTATTGCTGGAATGAAACGCAGCCTCGGATCAGAATTATGCTGCTTGCTGGGCCGTGATGGTGGAACTGGCATTTTTGGGGGGAAGAAAGCGGCCCCCTTTTCCTTTTGCGGCAGAGTGGGTAGCATCGCTTTCCCTCGTGTAGCTATGATGCCATTCAGAAACAACACAAGAAGAAAAAAAAGGAGTATTTCGCGGATTCTTGCCCTGGAAGTTGTAGAATTGTAGGCATCAAGGTGAGGGACCGAGATTATATACTGCTGCAGAAGCGGAATCGAAGGGGTTGAAAGGCAAGGATAGCGTGATTGACTGGCTGCGGGTCCTTTGGATAGTGGGCTGCATCTACTTGGGTAGAGACCGTTGAACATCATTTGTACAGGTAAAGGCTATATGGGCTTAGGCCTATTGATAGCTTTCATTTTCTGGGCTATTTTGAAGTGTTAACTAATTTTGTATATTAGCAGTCAAACAAGATCGGATGGAATCTAGCATGACAAGCACGCAATGGAGAAGAATCTCTCGATCTATTCTATGGTGAGTAAAGCGCGTCTTTTGAGTCAAGAGAGGGATCAGATCCTATGCGCGCACCGACGCGCATAGGGAGGCTACCTGTTCGACGCCATAACCGATCTCTCAACTTGCTTGATGAGCGATCCGCGCTTCAAAGCAAAGTGGCGATAGCTTGCTGTACTTCGCGCACAAGAAGAGCGATCAAAAAACTAGAGGGCCTAGTGAGCCCACTACCATGTCACTGAAATGGGGTCTGTAGGACGAGAACCCTACACCAGCTGAGATCCTTTCGTGCGCATGGCGTACTAAAAGGCATTAGCAACTTTGTGACGGGGCGACTATGGATTAACTAAGAAGATTAAATAGCTATCATAAAATAGCATGGATTGAACGGCTCTTTTTGAAACCCGTGTTTTTCGCCTAAAATTAGCTAATGCGCGATAGAAGCCCTAAACTAGCTAATGTATGCAATAGCGCGGGTAGAGCCCCTACCCTATAGTTTGAAACTAGTTCTGAATCAAAGAAGCTAGCATAGCATAGCGAAAAGATGCTCAAAATTATTTGTTCCTATATTCTTATACAAGATGCTCAACTATTTCTCAAGACTATATAACTAATCAATGCTACACTCACTGGTAACGAACAGCAGGAATCACATTCAAAAGTTCACAATAAGTATGCCAATCCATCGCTGAAGATAAAGGCACATTTTGAGAAAGAAACTCTAAAAGAAAATGCTCGACGAAGGGCCTGCTTTAGCATTAAGGTGCATTAATCAGGCTTTGAAGGTCACACAAGAAGGCTATTCGACCGGCAAAACATAAGAATTATTGCGTGCTGAAAAATGGACTTTTCTTTTTCTAAGTGAAGGGCAGCAGAAAGAATCTTGCATCTATCTCGAGCTGCTCCCTTGAGCGATATGTCCCTGGTTTTGTGACGTCGAGTTTGCTCTATTCTCTTAGCTCGGGCTCCTATCAAGCTTCGCTTCGCGCATGATAGCGGCATTATTATGGAAGGAAGTCGCTCGCTAGTGCACCTCACCCAAGGTTCACGTCGCTAAGTAAATTCATGCTTCGACGCCACTCCTGCCTCGTGTTTTTGACAGAGTGTTGTGCCATACTTCGAGAATTACACGATTCAGATAAGCTATTACTCATTTGGGTGAAATCCCTTTCTTTCAATCCAGAAGCCTGGAAGAATTGCTTGAGAATAACAATACGATTGACCCATTGAATTAGCTTTCAATAAAATACATCATGCCTTAGACGCGAGGGTGAGTAAGAGACCCAGGTGAATTCTGCGAAGATAGAAAAGCGGACTTATGAGAAGACTGCAAGCCTATAAATAATAGGAAATGCGAACTGGAACCTCATCCTTCAAAGGTTTTGTGTATATTTTTCCTATCGTAACGACCCCGACCTTGCGTCAGGGAAAGTGGTAAACCCCAAAGACTCTACAAGCTAGCCGGGCCTAAAGGAGCTTCTAAAATTCCACATCTTTTCATTCTATCTTTATTCCCCTTTTGCGCTATCAAATATTTACTATCCCTTTAAAGTCAGAGATGTCAGGACGGGGTAAAGGTAATCTCCTTTTTTTCCTAAGGTTACAGAAGGAAAGAGGCCTCTTAATTAAATAAGTCATAAATCAAGTAGGAACAGCAACATAGAACATCGGAGAAGGAGATTGTTTTTTTCTATCTAGTGCATACAAAAAAAGGAACTCCCTTAAAGAACTTTCATTCTTAAAAAAGGACTTCCCCCTCGGCCCCATCCTCCCATGGGTCACTTCGCTCGAGTCCTCTCGTGTCAATTGCATAAGTGATGCCCGACATCGCTGATGGAGTCTTCAATCCTTAGAAGCTTACATCCTATGAACCAATTGCCCCTTAAAGATCTAGCTCGAAAGGTAGGTGCGTATATGTTTCGCGGCAAGTCAGCTCGCTCTTGTCTAGTAACAATTCTGAGTGGAGGTAGGGCGTATTGTTGAACATGATTGAACTTATTATATTCTATTCGAGAACATCAGAGCAGTCGCCAGCTCAACAACACCAAACACAGAATTGCATAGAAAATGAAATTAGAAGTGAAACCTAACCTTTTATAAAACAAAGCGGGGAACGCAGAGCACTAATCGGGCTGCGAAACTAACGACTATATTAAAAAGTAGAATTACCCACTTTTACACGAATTTTCAAGTGCATTCTTTTTTGCAAAGAAGAAAAAATGGACTTACATTACGATATATTTTTCTTCCTCATTATGATTTTAGTTATTTTAGTTGCATTGCTTCCATTTTCTTTTACGCTGTATGGCTCGCATGTGGGTGGGTAAAAATGTGTTATATGGAGGGGAAAGAGGAATTTGATACTTATGTCTCCCCTTCCGGTCATCAAGGAAGAGAACTCGAACAAGAGCTCAAAGGCATTCTTCTTTTTGTTGGTTCATAGTCCATTATGATCTTGTTACTTTATGTTTCGGAGTCAATTGATATCTCGATCAAGTTTTAACTAGAAATATATTAAGAGAAGAAAAACAATAAATCGTTTGCACTGTTGGGGGCCCTTCCCCACCGTTATGAATTTCTTCTGCTCTCATCTTCAAAAAAGAAGGCTAGAGTAAGGGGGTGACTGAGTCTCATTCCCATAGTTTTCCCTGGGTCTAGGAATTTTCCACCTAAGCGCCCTGAAGAGTTGTGGCTCAATTGCAGAGCACCAACTGAAAGATCGACTAAATGTATCCAAGCTCAATCGAAAAAAAAGAGTAATCAATTAGATCCTTACGTTACGCTGCTGGGATTCCTCGGCGCAGGGAGTACATGCCTTCATCTCTAGAAGAAAAGAATCTAGTGCGCGAGTGCATCTTTCGACAAAACAAATGAATTCTTGAAGTTAAGTTATGGCAGAATGCGGAAAATCCCTAACTGTGCTGGTTCTTCCCTCCACACGTTCTCAAAGCGATCGATAAATTGAAGTACCAGAAAATTTGTCTTTCGGAAGAAAAAGATTGAAATTACTATTCATAATTTCACCTGTACCTTTGAGATTAAAAAAAATTGGATTTTCTTATGAAATTTTTATTATTATTAAATAATCGTTGATAGCTCTCTTCTTTAAAACATATGCCGCAGAAGCTGACATTAGGCTATTGGCGTTTTATCTGCATCTTCTCGACCAAGACCCGGAGGGGGTTTGATTTGTTTGGGATGAACTCGCAAGGACTCGACCCGCGGACTTCCCTCGTAGAGTGGCGTCTTTTATAAGACTCTCTCAGTGGAACTAAAAAAAATAGATCCGGGACGGGAAGAGAAATGCATTGCAATTTCCTTACCCACGCTACACTCTGACTCCAAGCTACGCCTGCTGAGCAAAATGAATTGCAATTTCCTCTTCTGTGGATGCACAGGAATATGATCCGGGACGGGAAGAGAAATACTTTTTTTTTCTTCGGCGGGCTTTCTCTCGTAAAGTCAAAGACGCCCAAGACAAGGTACAATTGTTAGAAAGGGGACATGATCAATAGAACCTGGCTGGATCAGGGCTGGGATAGTGGCGCCCATTTGTAACCAGTTCCGAAAAGGTTCGCTCATACTGGAGGGAGCATCCCCGCTTAGTGATCGGTCTGCTAGTTCACGCAAATCCGAAGAAGTTATCACGGACGAGCCACATGCAAGGAAACTTGCACGTATGGTTATGGCCAGGCTTTCCTGAGGTATCTAATAACCTTGCTTCTGCTCGCCGCTGACGCACCTTTCCTAACTATTGCCCATTTATTCTGGAATAATCTTTTCAGGAGGGAAATTTTACATATTTCTGCCAAATCCTTATATTATTAAGTACGGCTGGTACCATTTCGATGTGTTTTGATTCTTCCGAACAAAAAAAGGTTTGAAGCTTTTGAATTCATTGTTTTAATTCTACTTCCTACTCGAAGTATGCTCTATATGATCTCCGCTCATGAATCAATTGCAATGTATTTAGCAATTGAGCCTCAAAGTTTATGTTTTTATGTGATCGCATCATCAAAAATAAAGTCTGAATTTTCCTAGGAAGCCGGCTCAAAATATTTGATCTTAGGTGCATTTCCCTCTGGAATCTTATTATTTGGGTACGACCGGACAACTACCGATATCTTTTAATATCTTTCATTTTTGAATGTTGTTGTTAGTTAAATCTGTATCTATCTTTATATATCGTAAATTATCGGATCGGGTATTACTTAGATGTGAAACTTGCAGATCTTATTGGTTTTGCTATTGATCTTACGGGGGGAGGAAATCAAAGAATATATAGACTTGTAGAGACCCTCTATGTAGTTGTCTATCTAGGGCGATCGATCTACATCTGTCCCCATAGCCCTGGCTCTATCGAACCAGCTATTTTCATCCATGGGGCTGTGTCTCGATCTCCTACATGTAAAATCTGAGGGACTAGTTCCTATGGAGTTCCCCCTTGGTCTATTTCCACGCCATATGACGAAAAGGGAGTCGGCGTAGCGTGAAGTGAAGATTGAGGGAAGTAGATAAAAATTCTCTTCTGTGGTATTCCGAAGTTGTAACCTAGGCAACGAAAAATCGGCCCGATACTTCAACTAAGAGAAGCGACCAGTTGGTTCACCAAACCCTGACCCAGCGTCACACGTTTTCTAGGTCCGAAGGGATCTAGTGCCCAACTACCGACTCCTCCCGGAATTGAGTAATCGGAGCCGAGCCAGGAATGGCTGTTAGTGGACACTCACAACGGTTAGAGAGGCCCTCTTTAATACATTAAGAAAAGATGTTCACAGGGGCCAGAAAGTCTCGGTTATAGGAACTTAGACCACCTATGCCCTGGTAAACGAAACCACCTCGACCAGATCAGAGTAAAAAACAATATCGAATCAGGCCGCCCCTTGCCTTGAAATAAATCAATTCACATGCGGCCACCAGCTTTCCAAAAAGAATGGGAGATCTGCTGCTTACTGCTCACGAAAACATTCGACATATACTTATAGTCAAGTCGTCCGTGTATTTTTCTGATCTACTTTCCTTCTATTTATCAGATTTTTGGATCCATTCAAAGGGAAAAGTGGGTTTGATGATGTAGCTAATAAGGGGGAGAGAGGAGAGGTTTGGGGTACGCTCACTTCTGCATTTTTTTAGGTTATCGAAATTATCAATCGCTCTTTTGAGTTAGGAGGAGTATGCTTCTATCGATAGAACTTTCTCGTGTGCGCATAGAATAGTTTTTTTTTTCATTTCTTTTCCGTTATTAATATATCATGGGCAGTTGCATGGGAATCCGTGTGATGGTTCTAGAGTGGTTTCAAATATTCTTCGCATCCATCTTTGGCTTTGTGTTAGAAGTCCTGTGGGACTGAGTGAGTTTTCGAGTCGTTTTTAGTAATTGACAACCGTCGCATTAGTTTAAATTCATATGTTACAATTCATAGTGAAGTAGTCCTCTTTTTGATTTCTGAGTGCCTTATTCTATCTATCAAAGTCTTTCTTTGTCTACATCTCGGGTCAGTCCCCCATGGTCCGCTTTGATTTTATCGAACAGTTTCGGCCTGCATCAGGGACTCTTGTGCGAGCCATGCAACGTTCCCCTTATAAACCAAGCCTTTCCTTGAGCTCTCTATTTAGTTCCTCCCAGGCGTTGATCTCGTAATGGCCCTCCAGCACGTCCTCATATCGCGTCCGCCACCACACCTTCGCATCCCCAGAGAGAGACATTGTCGCCATTGTGACTTGGTTGTCAAAAGAGGCACGAACAACTTTAATTAAAGTACTCTTCCATGTCCCAGAGGTCTTTGAGTCTTGGCATTTCGAATCCCGTTGAATGGATGTGGTTCCAGGACTCAAATGCGTCTGGAGTCGCCAGGTGAAACATTCGGTTCACAAACCGAAGACCTATCTCTACAGCAAGCTCCTCAATTTTACCTTCTCCGTCACGCTTTGGAAATCGCCACCGGGATCGTTGGGGCCCCATGAAGACGGCTCTCCTTCACTGGGAAGACGCATTACTCATTAGCGAGCGTCTGGTGACCAATGATTCCTGATTTTACTGCCTTTCTGCCATAGTCTACTGTCACGACCCAATTTCATGGATCGCGACCGACACTAGGGTATGGGTATGGTCGTACCAAAACCCGTAGCAAGCCTCGCGGAAAACCATATAATCAAAATAAACCTGCAAGAAAACCAATGCTCGGGGGCAACCGAGACTCCAACCTAAGTCTAACAACTTATATAACAATTCTATTACAACCAATTGATAATATTCCGAAACTAGAAACATGCCTCATAAATCAATAATCCAATGTAACATGTCAACGTATAAATAACATAACAGTCGTACCACAACGACAAACCAAAGTATAATAATAAAGACAACTAGCTCTACTGCGGTCTAAGAAGTGAAACAGTTGACTAGTCTGATAATATAAAAAGACCTCCGAGGAACCAAAAGATCGGAGATGACCAACGCTCTCAAAATCATAAACCTGGAAAAGTTTGGAAAGCAACGGGGTCAGATATACTGAGATGAGTTCATAATGTTATTTACATTTATTAAGATTAAAACCTTAAAACAAATCCTTTTATACTAATATATATATTTGATTATGGAAGACAGTATTGAAATGAAATCCCAAAGTAGGTGTGACGTATCATCACCAAATCCCAAAGTAGACGGGAACAAATCCTCGTCGATCCCAAAGTAGGCTAGACATTAGTCTGCCGATCCCAAAGTACTTACCGGTGCACACAGTCTCGATACAAGCCTATCGAGTAGCTCGTTTCAATCCAGATCCATAATCCTTAAAACAGTTCACAAATATACTAAAATAATTTGCGGTACTTAATAAAGCGGTAAATAACACTATAAACTCACTGCTGGCGTATCCACGTGAATATCTTGGCAAACAGCTAACCCTGAGCGGACTCCGAAGCACGAACAGACGACGGGTCTAAAACAAGGTATAAGTTAAAATCCATTCAACCCCTAACTCTAAGATTACTAGACACCACATAGGACTAGTATCTCAAACACAACCAAACACAACCAAAGTAATCAAACATAACCAACGTATTAGCATAACCAAAGTATACCATATAACAAGTTAGGCAAATTAAGCTTAGGTGAGTTCTTATCTTTAAAACAAAACCAAAGTCCTTTCATAGCTTAAATACTTTATTTAAAATAAAGAGATTTCCCAAAGTAGTGTGTTAGCCTCAACTGCAGTATAGCTCAACAACACATGTCGGAAGACCACGTCTAACCCGACCCATCCATAAACCAAAGTTTAAAACCAAAGTCTTAAATAAATCCTTAAATGAAACCAAAGTATTTTTAAATAAGAACTCATACCTAACTTAATACTACCACGAACACCAAAGTAACAAATCAATTACCTTGCCAACACTTGACAAGTACACCCAAAGTATAATCAAATGTGTCACCTTAAATAGAATTAAAATGATTCAACAATTAACAAGTATCAACTTGAGAATAAAATCACTCAATCAAAACCTTACATAACGTATAACACCTTATATGCCTCATATTGTTTAAACAAGTTAATCCACAACCTAAGATAATAATAACATCCTTGAAATAAGTTCAAACCATTTTATAAACAAAGTTTCCCGTTCTTTAAAACAAGATCAAACCACCCTAAGTAGGCATTTAACAAAGCCACAATCTTTGATTAAAATCATTAACCATAAAATACCAATTAACCTTTGAAATACCAAACTCATCTTTTGTAAATGATTCCCATTAATACAATCATTTCAAAACATTGATTCAACCCTTTAGAAATCCATATTAAACATATAAATTATCTTTAAACATTTGTCTCAAATCACCCAAAGTATAGTTGTTGAAATCAACCTTCTTTGACATCACAAATAAATTTCCAGCTTTTAATTAATTACTCAAAACAGTTTTAACTCAAATACTTAATCCATTTGTTATACTAAATCAATTAGGCAATTTACCCAAACCATTTAAAGTAACATTAGACATCTAACAACCTATGATTCATATTTATAAAATTTCCAGATTTTAATAAAGTTTGAAAACAGAATTTATAATCCAAAAAAACTAGAAATTTGATAAGTTTTTAATTCAAAACAAACATTTCAATCCACCCAATGTATTGATAGTTATAAAACAATCCCTAGATTAACTTAACAAAATTTCCAGATTTTATATCATAAGAAAAACAGAATTTAAATTCATTTATAAACCAATTCTTTCATGCCATTAATCGAAACCACCAATCTCAAAGCCATCTAGAATAATCATCCAAGGTATAACAATCACAACACCATAGAATGAAATCTCAGATTATAAACAATCACAAAACAGAATATAATCACAAACCACCCAAAGTATCGATTTCAAATCGAGCCACAACAATCACAACACACAAATATAAGGGATTAATCCACTAACCTCTTGAGATAGATTAAGGACAACAATCAATGGAAAACCCAGAGAATATAATTCCAAAATCAGCCTACAAACAAACCATACGATAGCTAAAGATCACACAACTCAATTATGTGATAAAACACTAATTAAACCTTAAGGAAATGATTAGAATACTTACTAATGATCACCAATGGATTAGGAATAGCTAGGATATGAATTTCAGAGAGTATAGGCCGTTCTAGGGTTTTAGAAAACGAGAGAAATGAATTTAGGTCGCTTAAGGGGTCTATTTATAGAAATCAGCGAACTGAACAGTGCACGAGTCGCGCCCGCTACACTTCCATCGCGCCCGTGAAACATGAACGATACATACATTGCGCCTGCTACACATCCTTCGCGCCCGCGAAACATGAATCGCGCCCGTGATGAATGAATCATCGCGCCCGTGAAAAGCTACTGCCTCCGATGAAAAATTGAGATTTTGAAAATGAAATCGAAAACGTTTCAAACTCCAAGGTTACTTCTAATACACCTTAAAACACATTTTAAAAGGTTTGGAACATTCGAACCGCGAACCGAAGTGGTCGAACCACTCAAACGAACCCAAAGTACCGTTTAGGCCTAACGAAACTAGTCGGAAAAATACGGGATGTTACATTCTCCCCAACTTAAAAACAAAATCGTCCTCGATTTTAAAACAACGAAACTAAGCCCAAACTCAAGTAAACACACCAAAGTAACTCACATAAAACATGCCCAAGGTATAACACAATCAATTTCCCAAAGTAGTAACACAACTCAAAACACAACAACCACAAACCCAACGTACCTCAAAGAAAAAGGAAAGGATAACGATCACGCATATCGGACTCCGTCTCCCAAGTGCATTCTTCGACCGAGTGATTTCGCCACAGAACCTTGACCATCAGAATCTCCTTGTTCCGCAACTTACGCACTTGCGTATCAACAATTTCGACAGGCTGTTCCTCATAAGACAGCTCTTGGTCAATCTCGACACTCTGTGGTACTATCACTTGCGAAGGATCCGAAACGCACTTCCGCAACATTGAGATATGGAATACCGGATGCACCAACGACATATCTGGCGGCAAAGCCAAACGATAAGCAACTGCTCCAACTCTCTCTATGATCTCATAAGGACCAACGAACCTCGGTGCCAACTTTCCCTTAACACCAAAACGCACAACGCCCTTCATAGGCGAAACTCGAAGAAACACAAAATCACCAACTTGAAACTCGAAATCCTTCCGCTTAAGATCAGCATAACTTTTGTGCCGACTGAAAGCAGTCTCAAGCCTACGCTTGATCAAAGGTACCTTCTCAGAGGTAATCTGGATGATCTCAGCTCCAGAAAGTTTACGCTCGCCGACCTCTTCCCAACAAATAGGAGATCGACACTTGCGCCCATACAATGCCTCATATGGTGCCATCTCGATACTAGCGTGGTAACTGTTATTATAGGAAAACTCAATCAAAGGCAAATGAGTATCCCAGCTACCCTGAAAATCCAGAACACACATTCTGAGCATATCCTCCAAAGTCCGAATCGTCCTCTCAGACTGACCGTCAGTCTGAGGATGAAATGCAGTACTGAAATCCAACCTCGTGCCCAAAGATTCCTGCATCGCCTTCCAAAATCGAGAGGTGAAAACTGAACCTCTGTCCGAAACTATCGACACTGGTACACCATGGAGACTAACAATCCGATCGATGTACAATTGTGCCAACTTCGAAGCCTGATATGAAACCTTGATCGGTAAGAAGTGAGCTGACTTGGTCAAACGGTCAACTATCACCCAAATCGAATCATACCCCTGCCGGGTACGTGGTAAACCAACCACAAAATCCATAGCGATCCGCTCCCATTTCCACTCTGGAATAGGTAGCGGTTGCAGATATCCAAACGGTCTCTGATGTTCTAACTTTACTTGCTGGCAAGTCAAACACTTAGACACAAACTCTGCAACATCCTTTTTCATACCGCTCCACCAGTACGTACCTTTGAGATCATGATACATCTTGATAGAACCCGGATGAACACTGTAAGCTGACTTGTGCGCTTCCTCCAGAATCTGGTCTCTCAAACCATCCGAATCTGGAACACACAGTCGAGAACCGTACCTGAGAATTCCATCCGCCAGAACAACTCGGAATTTCCATTCAGATGGATCTCATCCATAATCCGTTTCAATTGTGGATCCTCAGCTTGTGAAGCTTTGATCCTATCAATCAAAACTGGTTGCACTTGCAACTGTGCCAACAAACAACCTTTCTGCGAAACCTGAAATCGGTATCCCGAAGCTAACAGACTATGCCACTCACGAACCATGGGTCTCCGCCTAACCTCAGAAATATGGGCCAAACTGCCCGAAGATTTGCGACTCAACGCATCGGCTACCACATTAGCCTTACCCGGATGGTACTGAATAGAACAATCGTAGTCTTTCAGTAACTCCAACCATCTCCGCTGCCTTAGATTCAACTCCCGCTGATCAAAGATGTACTTCAGACTCTTATGATCAGTAAAGATCTCGCAAGTCGCACCGTACAAATAATGCCTCCAAATCTTGAGAGCAAAAACCACAGCTGCCAACTCCAGATCATGAGTAGGATAATTCACCTCATGCTTCTTCAGCTGGCGAGAAGCATAGGCAATCACCTTACCATGTTGCATCAGAACACAACCCAAACCGATACGAGAAGCATCACAATACACAGTGAATCCCTCGATGCCAGATGGCAAAGCCAACACAGGAGCTGTAGTTAAAATCTCTTTGAGCTTCTCGAAGCTCGCCTCACACTTATCAGTCCACTCAAACTTAACACCTTTCTGTGTCAGTTTAGTCATCGGTGCAGATATTCTGGAGAAATCTTGCACGAACCGACGATAGTAGCCAGCTAACCCAAGAAAACTTCTGATCTCGGTAACTGATCTCGGCCTCTGCCAATCCATGACTGCCTCAATTTTCTTCGGATCAACCTTGATTCCATCCTTAGACACCACGTGTCCTAAGAAAGTAACATGATCCAGCCAGAATTCACACTTCGAGAACTTAGCATACAGTTGATGCTCACGCAAAGTCTGCAGTATTGTTCTCAAGTGAAAAGCATGCTCCTCCTCACTCCGAGAGTAAATCAATATGTCATCAATAAACACAATGACAAACTGGTCCAGAAAAGGCTTGAACACCCGGTTCATCATATCCATAAACGCTGCTGGTGCGTTAGTCAACCCAAAAGACATGACCAGAAATTCGAAATGCCCATAACGCGTTCTGAAAGCAGTCTTAGGCACATCGACGTCTCGAATCCGAAGTTGATGATATCCGGATCTCAAGTCAATCTTGGAAAAACATTTCGCCCCTTGCAATTGATCGAACAAATCATCAATGCGAGGAAGAGGGTATCTATTCTTGATAGTAACTTTGTTCAGCTGTCTGTAATCAATACACAACCGAAAAGACCCATCCTTCTTCTTGACAAACAACACCGGAGCACCCCACGGGGAAGTACTTGGTCTGATAAAACCACAATCCAGCAATTCCTGTAACTGCTCTTTCAACTCTTTCAGCTCAGCAGGAGCCATTCGATACGGAGGTATCGAAATAGGAGCTGTTCCAGGAGCAACATCGATACAGAACTCAATGTCTCGAGCAGGTGGTAATCCAGGTAACTCCTATGGAAACACATCAGTGAACTCATTCACTATCGGAACACTATGCACATCACCACAGCCACCTTCTAAATCACGAACCACCGCTAAGAAAGCCTGGCAACCCTTGCCCATCATACGCTTGGCCTTGATCGCTGAAATTAGATTCTTAGGTGTTTCCATCTTCTCCCCTTGGAAGGAAAAAGGCGTCTCACCAGGAATCCCGAACAATACCGACTTCCCTCGACAGTCGATAGAAGCAAAATGGCATGAAAGCCAATCCATCCCCAGAATGACATCAAAAGATAACACATCAAGAACAATCAAATCAGCCCTAAGGTCTCTACCATGAATAATCACAGAACAAGAAGGATACACCACATCCACCACAACACAGTCAGACAAAGGCGTAGATACAGATAAAGGCTCTAACGACCTAGATGGTGTCACACCCAACTTAGCAGCAAAACTCGACGAAACAAAAGAATGGGTTGCACCCGCATCAAATAAAACCAATGCATCTACAAATGAAATGGGAATAGTACCTTGCACCACTGCGTTTGATGCACGAGCATCCTGAGGAGTCAGAGCAAACACTCTAGCCTGACCCTGCCCTTGCTGCGGTGCCTGAGAAGAACTGTAACTTCCCGAGCCTCTACCATCGTTTCCACGGCCACCAAAACCACGTCCTCCTGAACCACGGCCCCGCTGGCCACCAAACGAAGCGGTAGGTTGGGAATACCCTGCCGAAGGAGTAAAAGCAGTTCTCTGCTGCTGAAAAGACGGCTGAGCAACACTAGCCGACGACACTCGCTGCCCAGATGTCTGACACTCTCTCGCGAAATGGCCCGGTTGGCCACAAGCATAGCAGCTACCCGGTGCTACTGCACAAGCTCCAAAGTGCCTGCGCCTACAGTTCTGACAGAAAGGAACACTGGATGCTCCACTGCTACCCTGCCCAGAACTACGGCTACCACTGCTGTAACTAGAACCATGGGAATACGGTTGGTATCCCCTCCGCTCACCTCCTTTCTTACTCTTGAACTGAGATGACTTGGAATGATAGCTGCTGCTACCACTCTGCTGCACACTACCCTGCGCAACACCGCTCGCCTTTTTGGTCTCAGACATTTTTCCAAAGTGCAGTAAACTAGTCTCCATTCGACGAGCACTGTCTACTACATCCGAAAACTCCTTGTTCGATTCAGTCAGAAGGCTAATAAAATCAGCGCCTAAACCCTTCACGTACCTGTCATTCACCCTTTGCTGTTCAGTCAGCAGTTCTGGGGCAAAACGACACAGCCTCACAAATTCAGTAGTGTACTCGTTCACCGACCTATCTCCCCTTTTCAAAACCAGCAATCTGTCTCTATGACCTTCGGTCACTGAAAAAGGTAAGTAAAAGTTCTTGAACCGAGTCACAAAATCCTCCCAAGAAATAGTAGCCATCTCAGCACGAATGGCACTACGAAACCAATCACTTGCAGAGCCCTTCAAGGACATCTCCACCAACATAACAGTCTGCCTCTCCGAAGCCTGCAACCTCTGAGCATTTCGCTCAACTTCCTCCAGAAAATCTAGGGCATCGCCATCGCCCGAAAACTCTGTCGACTTAAGCCTCGCATAAGCCAACACCAAATCCTTGTCAGTGGTCCCGCCACCACCAACTGCATTACCACCAGCCTGAGGTGCCTGTTGCTGAACAATCTGACCCAGCATAGCATACTGGTTCTGCATGGCAATCTGTCCTGCCTGCAGTTGCACCTGATTATTCTGAAGTGCAGTGATCCCAGCCAAAAACGTCGTGAAATCGAATGGATCGAGATGAATGCCTGCACCACCTCGTCCCCTACCTCTGCCTCCCCGACCTCTGCCAGCCTGACCTCTGCCGGCTAGGCCTCGGCCGGCCGGAACTCCGCCTGCACGACCCCCACCAACTTGAACCTCTGGTTCATGCTGGTCAATCTCAATCGACATAGCGTCATCAGCCTCAGCCTCAGCCTGAGCTGCAGCACGCCTACGAGTATTCATTCCTAAGAATGAAACAAACAATTCTCAAAACAAAGCCCTCAAGGCAACACCCAAAGTAAATTTAAATAGCTCAAACATCAAAATTGCAACCAAAGTAATAACAATAATATTCCAAAGTAAGCATAAACTTCAAAAGTAACATTAGTAACACGTAAGACCGACTCAACATCCCTAAAGGTGAAGGTAGAAAGTTTTGAAAACAAATGATGACGTTTCAAAAGACAAAACTTGAATCCTAATTTCCGCAGTAGACCCTAAGACATAACAGTAACACTTAACATGCCTTAAAGCAGTAAACACATAACATGCAAAAATTTGGCCTTAGTTCGAAACTAAAGCTCTGATACCAACTTTGTCACGACCCAATTTCATGGATCGCGACCGGCACTAGGGTATGGGTATGGTCGTACCAAAACCCGTAGCAAGCCTCGCGGAAAACCATATAATCAAAATAAACCTGCAAGAAAACCAATGCTCGGGGGCAACCGAGACTCCAACCTAAGTCTAACAACTTATATAACAATTCTATTACAACCAATTGATAATATTCCGAAACTAGAAACATGCCTCATAAATCAATAATCCAATGTAACATGTCAACGTATAAATAACATAACAGTCGTACCACAACGACAAACCAAAGTATAATAATAAAGACAACTAGCTCTACTGCGGTCTAAGAAGTGAAACAGTTGACTAGTCTGATAATATAAAAAGACCTCCGAGGAACCAAAAGATCGGAGATGACCAACGCTCTCAAAATCATAAACCTGGAAAAGTTTGGAAAGCAACGGGGTCAGATATACTGAGATGAGTTCATAATGTTATTTACATTTATTAAGATTAAAACCTTAAAACAAATCCTTTTATACTAATATATATATTTGATTATGGAAGACAGTATTGAAATGAAATCCCAAAGTAGGTGTGACGTATCATCACCAAATCCCAAAGTAGACGGGAACAAATCCTCGTCGATCCCAAAGTAGGCTAGACATTAGTCTGCCGATCCCAAAGTACTTACCGGTGCACACAGTCTCGATACAAGCCTATCGAGTAGCTCGTTTCAATCCAGATCCATAATCCTTAAAACAGTTCACAAACATTTGATATACTAAATTAATTTGCGGTACTTAATAAAGCGGTAAATAACACTATAAACTCACTGCTTGCGTATCCACGTGAATATCTTGGCAAACAGCTAACCCTGAGCGGACTCCGAAGCACGAACAGACGACGGTTCTAAAACAAGGTATAAGTTAAAATCCATTCAACCCCTAACTCTAAGATTACTAGACACCACATAGTACTAGTATCTCAAACACAACCAAACACAACCAAAGTAATCAAACATAACCAACGTATTATCATAACCAAAGTATACCATATAACAAGTTAGGCAAATTAAGCTTAGGTGAGTTCTTATCTTTAAAACAAAACCAAAGTCCTTTCATAGCTTAAATACTTTATTTAAAATAAAGAGATTTCCCAAAGTAGTGTGTTAGCCTCAACTGCAGTATAGCTCAACAACGCATGTCGGAAGACCACGTCTAACCCGACCCATCCATAAACCAAAGTTTAAAACCAAAGTCTTAAATAAATCCTTAAATGAAACCAAAGTATTTTTAAATAAGAACTCATACCTAACTTAATACTACCACAAACACCAAAGTAACAAATCAATTACCTTGCCAACACTTGACAAGTACACCCAAAGTATAATCAAATGTGTCACCTTAAATAGAATTAAAATGATTCAACAATTAACAAGTATCAACTTGAGAATAAAATCACTCAATCAAAACCTTACATAACGTATAACACCTTATATGCCTCATATTGTTTAAACAAGTTAATCCACAACCTAAGATAATAATAACATCCTTGAAATAAGTTCAAACCATTTTATAAACAAAGTTTCCCGTTCTTTAAAACAAGATCAAACCACCCTAAGTAGGCATTTAACAAAGCCACAATCTTTGATTAAAATCATTAACCATAAAATACCAATTAACCTTTGAAATACCAAACTCATCTTTTGTAAATGATTCCCATTAATACAATCATTTCAAAACATTGATTCAACCCTTTAGAAATCCATATTAAACATATAAATTATCTTTAAACATTTGTCTCAAATCACCCAAAGTATAGTTGTTGAAATCAACCTTCTTTGACATCACAAATAAATTTCCAGCTTTTAATTAATTACTCAAAACAGTTTTAACTCAAATACTTAATCCATTTGTTATACTAAATCAATTAGGCAATTTACCCAAACCATTTAAAGTAACATTAGACATCTAACAACCTATGATTCATATTTATAAAATTTCCAGATTTTAATAAAGTTTGAAAACAGAATTTATAATCCAAAAAAACTAGAAATTTGATAAGTTTTTAATTCAAAACAAACATTTCAATCCACCCAATGTATTGATAGTTATAAAACAATCCCTAGATTAACTTAACAAAATTTCCAGATTTTATATCATAAGAAAAACAGAATTTAAATTCATTTATAAACCAATTCTTTCATGCCATTAATCGAAACCACCAATCTCAAAGCCATCTAGAATAATCATCCAAGATATAACAATCACAACACCATAGAATGAAATCTCAGATTATAAACAATCACAAAACAGAATATAATCACAAACCACCCAAAGTATCGATTTCAAATCGAGCCACAACAATCACAACACACAAATATAAGGGATTAATCCACTAACCTCTTGAGATAGATTAAGGACAACAATCAATGGAAAACCCAGAGAATATAATTCCAAAATCAGCCTACAAACAAACCATACGATAGCTAAAGATCACACAACTCAATTATGTGATAAAACACTAATTAAACCTTAAGGAAATGATTAGAATACTTACTAATGATCACCAATGGATTAGGAATAGCTAGGATATGAATTTCAGAGAGTATAGGCCGTTCTAGGGTTTTAGAAAACGAGAGAAATGAATTTAGGTCGCTTAAGGGGTCTATTTATAGAAATCAGCGAACTGAACAGTGCACGAGTCGCGCCCGCTACACTTCCATCGCGCCCGTGAAACATGAACGATACATACATTGCGCCTGCTACACATCCTTCGCGCCCGCGAAACATGAATCGCGCCCGTGATGAATGAATCATCGCGCCCGTGAAAAGCTACTGCCTCCGATGAAAAATTGAGATTTTGAAAATGAAATCGAAAACGTTTCAAACTCCAAGGTTACTTCTAATACACCTTAAAACACATTTTAAAAGGTTTGGAACATTCGAACCGCGAACCGAAGTGGTCGAACCACTCAAACGAACCCAAAGTACCGTTTAGGCCTAACGAAACTAGTCGGAAAAATACGGGATGTTACATCTACACTTGTCCGCCCAAATGGTCGACCTTGCCATCAAGTTGGGTCACTCGATTCTTTAGTCTTTTCTTAGCAACAACCGTCGCAGACAGCGCTCCACTGCTATCATCAAGCTTGGACATGGTGCAAAAAGAAAGATAGAATATGAATTAGCAGAAATCGAAAGGGATTTACAAAATAGACACGCGCACGGGTAGTGAGTCTGTCTAAGTCGCGCGGCCTCAGGTGCTACACTACAATAGGCGTCACATGGGTTCTCTCCTTGCCGAATTTCGCTTCTTCTCCAAGCCAACCATCTAATCAGAGACATGTAAAGAGATTTTTAAAGACTTAGCCCCACTTTGGTAAGTCTGCTTTGCTGCTCTGCCCCCCAGGCACTGAACTCGGCATCCCACTTGTAGATCTTTCGGTTAGCTTGTCTTAGTCTTATCAGGTTTTGCTGCTTTTGCACTGTCTTCTTCTTCTTAAGAGAAAGCGCTTGTGCACCCTAAAAATGCGTACAATATTCGTCTTTCAGTACTGGCAAATCTAATGATTCTGATTATGCTATTCCTTAATTAAGGCCTAATTCATCTTCCACCAACTCAGAAAAGCCAATCCCTTGAAGTAGCAGTCATTCCGGGGTCTTCATCCCCAGCCTTTCCAGGATTCTCTGACTCCAATTGACTAATATTAGAAAACTTATTTAGGAAAGCTAGAAGTTTGAGGTTACCCCCTATAGTTATGTTATTCGAGACTTCTTGAGCTCATTTTGAAGGACTTTACTTCGCCAAAATAGAAAAAAGGAAGCACATTTCGTTTTACACTGAATATCCTGAAAAACTAAAAACAATGAATAAGTTTATGAAATTCTTTCGGTCTTAGAAAGATTTCTTATATCCAACTCATCTAGAAAGAGCTTAGTTAGCTCTAGCTAGATCCCTAGCACAAAATCTGATGACTATGTTTTCTAGGTGAGCTCTCTGAACCAAAATGACTACTCTCTCTGAACGGGCTAAGGAAGGACCAAACACCTCCCAAACGTTTCACTCGAGTTACTCCTACCAGACTCTCCTTAACAGTTGCTTTTTTTCTTCCTCCATTGGCTGATCAATCAATCGTTGATAGTGACTTTCTCTTTTCAAGTTCAACACTTAGTGGTCTTTGTAAATAAAGGGGGAAGGAAAGCAGCCAAAAAGATCTCGGGCTTACTTTCTTGTGATGAGAAGAAAAAAGAGATTGCCCGCACATACTCACACTCGGACTCATGTTTTTAAAGGGCTGGAGACACTTCGATGTCTCGATGTCCTGGAATGACTGCGCTGATTGGTCACCCTTTTTCCTTCGAGGGATACGATCGCCCACTTCCTTGACCAGAATGAAGGCCATGAAACTTAACTCACTTTCTTACACAGCTTGGAGCTGGGCCTTAAGAAGGCAGCAAGAATCCACTGACTCAAAGGACGAACTCTTCAATGACCAACAAGTAGATAGACTAAGACGAAGTCCTTTACTTTATAGGAGAACGTCCTGGCCTCCCTGCGCGCGAAGCGAATGGGCCCTGTACGTCAGTTTCGGGGTGGGGGGTGAAGAGCAGGGATAATTGTATTAGAAAGGACAAGAGCATTTTTTTTATTTTATCTTAGCATTGGTAGAAATGAATTGAATTGGGCATTTGCTTCAATCATAGACAGGTTAAGGATATCTTCTCTTTAAAAGACCAAGATATTGGCAGGGGATTCATTCGAGATGTTCGACATTCATCCATCCATACAAAATTTCCCTTTCCATTTACATAGTTTACCTGGTTTTAGGATGACAACTAAAGACTAAAGCCCGGTCCGAGCAAGATCGTCGATACGTCTACGCGTGGGGTTATTTCTGACGCTCCAAACAATTGCAATTGTGGAAATGTTTTAAAAATAGTGGGTAGGGCCTAGCCTCAAGTTTGGATTATGCCCTAGTAGTCGCGCTCATATCTTATCCAGGTGCTGCCATTTGTTTGCCTTATTTGGAGGCTCCGGTTTCAAATCTTTCTCAAAGGTAGATGATTGTGGGTCCTGAGAGGAGCCATTGGATTCTTCATCATGATTATTGGAATGAAGAGGCATTTAGAGCACCTTCCGTCTAAGGAGAAAGCGCGAACTCGTCTTTGTACGAAAACCACTAAAAAAGAGGGTTAACCATTGATTCATTGGATTCCGGGCCGGATGGATCCAGTGCATGATCCGTAGAGGGTCTTGATTATCAACAAAATTTCCGCCAACTAGTACCTCTTCCTGCTGTCCTCCAATTTTTGAAGAACAGGAGCTTGGGGATTGTTATCTGGTTCAAGCTCTTCGCCCCGAGGACCATCTTCAATGGTTTGCATGTCAGCAGCAGGCATCGTTTCAATGGTAGGTGCTGACGGTATTGGTAGCATTCGTTCTTGGAACATAGGCATTCTCGGTGACGGGTTGACACCAAGTTCCTTATTCACCACTTTGCATTCGTGACGGCCATGACCTTGTCGTCTGCAATGCGTACAAAACCTATGTATTCAAAAAGAAACAATTGATTACTAGTGATCCATATAAAGTAGATCCAATCAAAAGACGATTTGGGAGGTTTTCTTTGCGAAGACCAACTTCTACACAAACCCTAGCTACGTTGGGGTGTGAGGTAAGCTTCGTAGGAATATCAAGGGTCAGGCCAATTCCGAAAGTAGAGATGATAAAAACCAGGCGAAACTCAAACAAGAAGACAATAAATAGGTTGATGGGGTCGCGATACCCAACCAAATAGGGGCATGCATTAGATTGCAATTGCGGAGACGGAAATCATGGTTCCGGAAGAAAACTTTCCCTAAGCATCAATCCTTCAATCAAAAACTTCTCTTTGTATTTTAGTGCATATTTTCTTTGTTCGAGAGCTTGATGATCGAAAGATCTTCCTTGGTATGCCAGTTCTTGTGAGAGAACTCCCGAACGACAGGTACAAAATGGCATTCTCGGAGAAAACGTCCTACTAAGCAATATCGATATTTTTCCGCCGGGTTTCAATAAAAAATTGTCTCAAAATCAAATATATTGCAGACTCGTCGGTCGGTTTAGGACGACCAGCCACAACCGCCGCGTAGTTCTTCGGAGCAATCTCCGTAGGAGCGGGACGCCACCGAAGCGGTAGAAGACGAGGGGGAAGGATTCGGAGAATGATTCCCTTGTCAAAATCCATTCTCCATTTATTTATTTAAAATTAAGAGTAATCACGAACAACAAGAAAAGAATAGCAGCAAGCCTGTCACGAGCAGGCACCACGGGTTCTTGAGTTTTTGGTGGGGGGGAGGGCGTTTGGGGATGCAGTATAGCACAAGACGTGACTACGTTTTTCCGTAGGTTGATGATTTGTATCGAATGCTTGTTATATTTGTTTATATAGTTTGAAAAAATAGTAAGTGCCTATTCCAAGAAAAGTGGCCGGCTATACTTTCATTCGAATCTTAATATTTAACGGAATCGGTATCGAACAAGCTAGGGATTCGCGCCTTTATTACTTGCGAAAGCCATAGGCCTTTAATTGCTTAGGAGAACCGGCCTTATTTAGAAAAATTTCTTGATGCTTTTCTGTCTCAAGTTATTCCCCGTGAATCCACCTATGAGATTGCTTGCACCGGCTTTGGATTAAAGAAGATCGGCTATAGAATCGAAGAAAGGAATGGGTTTGAATAATAGCCAATGTTCAACAAATTTTCAAAGAGGGAACGAGAACAAATTCTAGTGCTTAGGAATGCCTTGGAGAAGGAATAGAATCGGGTTACCTATCCAACTATAACTGCAAGGTCTTAGGACGACTTTCTTACCCAAGGGATGAAATCACTCAAAAAACTAGATCGCAGGAAAGGAAAAAGCCCCAGAGAGGGGGGGAAGAGTCTCAAAATAGGGTGTGATAGAGACAGGGCACTTACCTTGTAACAGCCTACCGGTGACCGCCTCGTCTATGTACTCGGCGCCTTTGGGCGGAGCTTGCTCGATTAACTATCTCCCTTTTAGACAAATGGTAGATAGTAAGCGAACTCTCTCAACTTACAATGCGCTATATACTCTATTCCACATTTTAGGGTGGAATTTCTCTCGTTTGATTTGTTGTGCTAATGGTGAACCGATTGTTTTGAATGTCTTCAACCTTCGATCGCCACCACAGTTTGGCATCCCCAGTGAAGTACATTGTGGCGATCGTAAACTTGTGCTTCTCTGAATCTGTTTGGACCACCCGATAATCTTGTTCCATGTCAAAGAGAAAGTTATCATCTACCTCTTTGGCATCTATATTACCCCAATAGATAAAATTCTTGTTCATTTGATTCGCGTTTAATTACTCTCAAAAGAGAAAGCCAAGAAAACAAGCGAAACTCCACTATAAAGGGGAACTGTGGCCACTCGACAAACTATCATGAAGGAAGTGAGGGAAGGACCCGAAAACTCGATAAAGTCGAAGGGCCACCATCTGAATAAAAAGAAATTACACCAGCTACAATAACTGCAACATTGGAAGGCTCCGGCCTAATAGGAACTTCCAAGACGTGGCTAGGGCTTTCGAAACTATAACCGAATAAGGGCATGTTTAAAGAACAATTTCGCCAAGAAGCTCATAGGTCAGGTCTAATCCCGTGTGTTACGCAAAATGCTTATATAGAAGAGGATATCCGCATGCCTATTATTAAGTACGGGTAGCTAAGCCGCTTGGGATCACTTCTTTGTCCCCTCTCCTTTCATTCGAGATACTTCGTCTTTCCCATCCGGCTTCCCGCGGATGAGATCGTCTTTATTGGTCGCACCCTAGCCATAGAATGCCCGATTGAGGTCGCCAGGGACATCCTCATTCTAACTTCCTGGGATCAAGACAGAGATAGCCCTCGAAAATGTCGAAAAGTAAACCGATTCTATTCAAGTTGTGGATAGGAAAATGCACTGGTAACTATCTCCTCTCCTCAGTTCTAGTGCGCTGTAGAGTCATTCAAATCCATAGCTTCCACTGGAAAAGCATAATTATGGATCAATCGGTATTGATGCTTACCCACTTTCCTGATACCCCTCGAAGAGAAGGAAGCAAGACTTACTGTACTAGCAAGAAGTATGGAAAATTAAAAAAACACAAGCTCTCCGCTCCTTATTTCCTGAAAGTAGACGACAAGTCAAAACCAGTTAAAGGGTGTTCTGTGGAAGCACATGTTATTTACTGACCGTCTTTGTGGGTTCGGTCACTGGTTCTTGCGTCCCTGTACTCCCAAAATGATGAAAGTCAGTACCATCCCGTTAAGGACAGATTTTGTCTGTCCATAACTCCCAAGTACTCGTAACGCTAAATTATTCCATTGATACGCTCGGGTTCTTCAACAACCAAGGGATCCTGTTGTTATCACTTGATATGGACGACTTCTGCTCGCTAAGTCAGAAGCCAACGCTACATCTCTTGCTATGGCCTTGCAAGAGTGAATTCCTATAATAGGTAAATGCACCTCCCCATCACAAGGAGGTCCTCCACTCTTCCATCGCTCTATAAAACCGATCCATTTGTCATAACGTAAGGATGAAAATCGGTAAAGAGGGCAAGAGATAGCTTGACTTCACTCATTCAGATGGTATTCCGGGGAGGAGAGGGTTAGAACTTGTCAGTTCATAAAAATTTCTCGTACAGGGCGGTTCGTATGGATGTATCCAATCCCTTCGCTTTGCGCCAAATTTATGGCACGTTCAGATTTCCTGTCTTCCAAGCAAGCCGCCTATAGAAATAATTCATTGGGGTTTCGTTGATCGGTATACTGGAAAGTTAAGTTCTTCACGTGTTAGTTGGGCCCCTGATCCGCGTAGACCAAGGGCGAACGCGTATGATTTGTGCTGATTTTGTCAGTGAGCTAGTTAACGACGAGTAGTATACACTTAATATTCTTGCTTTTTTCTTCTTTTCAATTCGAAGCATACGTTCTCCTTAAACACCGGTCAGTAATCGTTAGACAAGGGTGCAGTCTTGCCTTCACCTGTGTCGGTTTGGGGTACGGTCAATTCCTTCCCTTAGAACCGTATTTAAGAGTCTCTTTTGTTCCTAATACGCGAAGAATTCTCACAGAGCCTACGCGTACGTGCAACTTTCTATCGCTATCGTATTTCGCAGGAGAATCTTGCTAAAAGCTCGAAGTTACGAATTGGATCAATCAACATAAACAATACAAAAAAAAATTGGCATCACTAGCGATATCTTTGTCATGCGCAGCTCTTATCGTGACAAAGCAAGAATGTTCAACCTGTTCAGGATCCCTTGGTGGGGCTTACGCCGGACCGTACCTAATCGATTTGGTTACCAAATGCCCAACAAGGCTTACATAAGGGTATGACTATAAGAACTTTATTGGCATTTTTCTTTTAAAAAAGGTTTACACCCCCAGACCGTTCTGATGGAACTATTCTAATCCCTTTGCCTATGTTTTAGATGAGGATAGCATCGAACTATTTTGTGAGATGAATTGTTAGTATTCCCAAACGTTTTGATGATACACCTTGTGGTGCAATCCCTTGTTTCTTGGTCCATTGCAAGAGATAGGAGCGCCTATGATGATCCCATGATTTTTTGGAAATCATGGGGAGAAATCGACCTCGGTTACCTGACTACTCTTTCCCGACCTCTAAAGGAAAAGATCCAACTAATGACTTATTATAAAGCGTTTTTCAACCCGTTTTCCCTATGATCTCCTATCGTTTCCAAGGGTTATATATAAAAGAAAGGGCATAATTGAAAAGACGGGGGGCGGTGAAACTACAAGCAACTTTGCAAGTTTTGGGAGTTTCCCGTTGAGTTGAGGCAAGTTTAGCCGCCAGCCCCCTTCCTTATACATAGGAAGCTCTTGGGCTAAATTATGGGCGGTTAAGGTGGGGTTAGAGTTGGTATGGGAGAAAGGCTTTCGGCGTGTGCTCTTGGAGGTGGATTCTCAAGTTGTTTTTCACCTGATGAAAAATGGTGGAGGCGAATGTACCCTTGGTGAATGATATTAAACACCTGCAGGCTAGAAATTGGGTTCTTAAGTGGCAACATGTTTATCGTGAAGGCAATATGTGCGCGGACTAGATGGCAAACTTCGCTTTCCACCATGTCGTAGCACTTTCTTATTTTCCTGAGCCGCCGAAAGGCATTATCTCTTTTCTCTTGAATGACCTGATAGAGCTATCTTTACCCAGGATGTGTATTAGTTTGTTTAGTTTTGGGCCTCAAGCTCCGCATAGTCTAAAAAACAGTATGTAAGCAATGCGTCTTTCTTTCCTAGTCTATAGTGGATCCGCGTAGCACAGCCCAATCTTCTACCGAAAGCTTTGACCTTACTTGTTGTAGTTGATTCACCTAAGTAAATAGACAACTTGGGTAAGGGCTTTCTTTTCTACTATTATAGGGAAAAAACCTTATCCTTCATCCGCTTTAAAATCGTCTCTCTCAATCCTTACATGAATCACCCAACTCATGACCAGTGCGCCTGATCAAACACAAGCCCTGCCCTACTAAGAAACAACGCAACAAACATAATAGCGTAAGAAAAGAAAACAAAATACAAAAAGTCGTTTATGCCGCTTTCAACAAGAAGAAAAGAAGAATCCCCCACTTTTCCCCTTAAAATAGGCCGAACTAATTTCATAAAGAAAGATGTGGGTTGTAAAGTTTGCTTCGCCCTCCTTTTTTTGTCATTTTCTTTTTTTCGGTATGCCGCTCTGCGAGAAGAGAGCGAATTTCTTTTATGAGAAAGGAAATATCATGAATTTCTATTATGCTGATTTCTATGGTCTGACTGCTGTTATAAGTCTCAGTCTTTTTTTATTTCTATTTCTATCCAAGCAAACTAACGAAAGAGCATCTTCATCTCATCCAGTTGCTCTAGAGATCGTCCCTGAGACGGAAAACCAACAAGCTTCCCATAGTGAGGTTTCTTATGCTTTCTTGGAATTTTCCATAGGGGATGATCATTACATTATTGCTCTCGATGATTCTAATAGTCTCTGTTTTGAGATTTGTGCCCAATTTTCCGAGTTGCTGGAAGCAACCAGAACGGCCTTTCCCAAACAATGGTCTCTCCAAGAATTAGTCCGGGAGGTGATTGGGGAAGAGGCAATGGTAGACCCTCTGGTCTCGCCGAGATCTTGTCCTATCTTCTCCAGCATGGATCGCAGAGTTGGTATTGGGATGCAGCTGCATACCTTCTATCTCTCATTACCAGCATCCATTTTTAGGGTATGATCTTAGTCTTATGCAGCGGCATTCTCCCTTGACTTTGACATCAATTTAAATTTATTTTATCATCATGGAATTATCTCCCAGAGCTGCGGAACAAAGAATAATCCATATCTTTATATGCATACGTTGAAGAGTAATCAACATCAGAATTGGGAAAGGAAGCAACGGACCAAGCACATATCTCTATCTGTTCTACGAAAGACCTCTATGCTACTCACCAGCAAGATCAAGACTTTTTTTCCCACTTCGAATGAGCCGCCCGAAAGAAAGAAATAGCTCGAAAGAAGTGAGAGAAGTCTTGGCATCGCAATATGAATTTTCTGCTCGTATTCGCTTTTCAAAGAGGTACGCTTATTCTTTTAATGCCTTGTTTTTCTTCCTTAATTCAGCCAGTGGACTTACTTTCATTACCAATGTCAGTGCTAGTTATCGGTTCAGATTGCTCGAATGCGACGGTGCCGGTTGTGTCGGTGGCGAATGCCAATACAATAACGAGAGGGGCCAGTGATGAGTAGAACTTGCGATCGGTCAATCCTCATTCACACGTTTATCCGAGCATCACATCAATGGGTCGGAGGGCTCATAGACGGGCGCCTTCACTTGGATTTCCCATAGGTTTGGTCTTAGTCCAGCATGAACCACATCCAGGCATCCCATATGCTTCCCAATAGGATCTTTCCGCTTCTGTTGGTCGCTTCCGCATACCGATCAGCAGATGACTTTGATTAGGATTCTTCCGATCGACAGACGATTGACGAACATGAAGCTAGCTCATAATATAAGGACGAGGCCCTCTAAATTAAACCCATTTTTGGATCAATGAGGAATGTATTAGAAATTCGGTGTCCAAGTGAAGTGAAACGACGCCATCAGAAGCATAACAATGATCTCTCCAGTCGTCTTAGAGGGTTGATGGCTATTCATTGAGATAATCTGATGCAAACTCGTAGACTTAATGGAGCTAGCGGTAATAAGATTTGATATACTGATAGGCTTTAGTAGGCGCAGGAATTACATAATCTACAGATACAGAGTTTCCTTCATCGGACAGCATTTCAACAATTGGCAGTGCCTCATATTCAAGGAGTATGCGCGAGATTAGACATATAGAAATCAACAAAGTCAACGGGTACTCGTCATGTAGTATTCCCAATCTGAGCTTCCAATGCGAGGTTTGCTCCTAGGAAAGTTCCCCAGTCATTAGCTTTCCGGTCAGCGATGGGCATACGTTTCTATGGTAAATAGGTTCCTGTGCTCTCTGAATCTACTTGTATATAGTCCTCAAGCTGAGCGCTCCAAACCGAGCACTAAATTTACATTGATCTTTCCGCTCGCTAGTTGACAGATTGGGTACAAATCCAGGGGCATAGCGAAGGGCATAAGGAAGTTTGATGATGGTTGCCTCGCGAAAGTCGCTATGGCATGGAGAGGTCAAGCACCCATCTCATAGGCTCTGTCGTTGGATCATTAATTGGTTCAAGGGGCGTAGCGCTGGAACTATACCTTGGTCCCGCCATTCTAACTTTACGGCTCCTTATGGGTCTTGATCTCGAGATATTCCGTGTAGAAGAGAAAATTCCAAGCACAAATCCAGATGCAGAGGCGAGAGCTGTGCATAAAGCAGCGGATCCCATTGGTGTTGACCCATCAATGAAGCCAGAAGCGAAGCCAGGGGCACAACCCATTGATTCAGTGGTTTACCTTGACTCATGAAAGCACCTGTTGATCCAGTTGCCCGAGACTATGAACTTGACCCAATAGATCTATTAGAAGCAATAGAGTAACAGGTGGAAGTAGTTCCATTTGATGGCAAAGTGTAATCATCATCAGTGGAAGCAGATCTAGTGCTAGCAGGTCGAGGAATTAAAATGTCCAGATTCATATTCAAAGTCATGTAGGTGCGGTCGAGCGGAAAAGGCCCAAGAGCTCCCCGCGTGGGGACAACCTACACAGGCATACAGCTGCGCAGCAGACGGGTAACAAAGAAAGAGCGCATGTACACAACATAACAAAGCTTAACCTCTGTCAATTGAGACGGAACCAAGGAAGTTCCATATAGAAATCGATAGCAGGGGAAGGGTACGAGAAGTCATCATATAGAGGACCATGCCCAGCAGTATCACGCCACCCATAGTCGAGGAAAAAGTGACTTGTAGCTCGATGCCAAGTTGAACTATCGTCTCAGGTAATATGCATGGGTAATGAGTGAAAGCACTAAATATAGGCAATGATAAAGCAGGCGCAATCTACCAACCACGTAGCGGTAGGATTGGGACGAAGAAATTCTATGTCCTTGTAAACCCCTAGTGAATTGATAGGTGGGAGCAGAGCAACCTTGGATCGGGAATCTTTAGATAATAATAAACGAGAGTAGTCAGGAGTGCGGAGCTTCAGGCTCAGGGAGCACCATGTGCTTGTTTATGAAAGATTCACCGGGCAAGCAAGGGAAGTCAAAGCCCTTGAGTGTACTGTGTGCCACCCGTCAGCTGATGGATAAGTGAACCTATCAGTGGATCAAGCAGTGGTGGCATCCCTTCGCTCAATTATTGATGTGGTTCATACATAATATGTATCGTGTTACAATATAGATACAGAGCCTGTTGGACACGAACCACCAATAGCAGATCCAAATGAAATTCGTTCTCCAGATCGAGATCCATAGCGCGTTTCAGATCCGGTTCAGTATCAAGGTGATTTTACTTCCGCCCGATAGATTTGTGAATTGACCAAAGATCACATCGGTTGCTCTTACCTGTTCCGCTCCACAAAAAGGATGTAGGCACCTGCTCTCCTATTCTAAATGAAGTAATGGTGTGTTCGGCCGAAGAAGCCTTGATTCGGTCTCTCTCCTTCCGGCCGGTCCCTATCCGAGGACGATAGGGAGGTGGCCAATCCAAGAGCAGGTTATGCGGCTCGTCTGGCTGCCTTCGATAGAGCACCATCATCCGAAATTGGCAGCTGGTAAGATTGGAAAAATCGGCATTGACATGAAAAAACTTTTATAGAGAGATCTTGCCTATTTGAGAGGCTAGGTACCTTAGAGGGGAGTCATCATAGGAAATATATTAAACGGGATCCGTTTGGGAACATGGAATGTTTGATGAGTTATGGTATGGGGGGCTACAGCCTCTCGCTATTTCCGCGATCATCCGAGGGGAAGGGTCTCATTTCGGGACCGGCACGCTATGAAAAACTAAAGGGAACGCCCCCACTGATTGTAGAACTTCGCCCTTTTCAAACTCTGACTTCTTCCATTTTTGGTTGGCATGATCGGGCGGGGAAAACAGGGTTCAAACCCGCGACTTCTGGCGTGACAGGCCAGCACTCTAACCGACTCAGCTATTTCCCCCTTTTGCCGCTACTTTGATTCAAAAGTAACCGGTAGGTTACCAAGGCCTATTAGTTTACAAATTCAACATCAGAGAGTATTCTTAACAGCTGTATTAATGTCGTTCGCCTTTAGTACTGTCGTACTACGACAGTAGAAACAAACGGCTCTGCTCGCGACGACTCGACTCAAACGAGGCCCCACGTTGCGCTCTATCTATCTGCTCTATCAACTATCAATTGGCGCTACGCTACTTCAGTTGACAAAGGCTAACACTATCAAGTGATAGGCTGGCTTGTGTATCCAACGAGTTCAGTCATTAAGCTACACGTTGGGCGAAGCAAGCCTACACTAGTTGAACAGCCGATTACTACTAAATGAAATAATAACTAGTGGTGAAAAAGTACCAAAACAACTGAAGTCTACATCCCACTATAGAAAGGTTCCATGTTGCTATGAACATGAGTTTCTTTTTTGTCTAACCTTGAGTCAATAGGGTCAACTACACAAAAGTGAAAAGAAAAAGCTATTAGTGGGCCTTTTTGTTCAACTACTATTGAAATACTGAAGGTCGCCCTACAACTCTCTAACTCACTACTAATGAGTTGGGTTACGAAAGTCACTGAGCGCGCCTTTGGTACTTCCGTAGGGCTTGCATACGAAGTCGGGGCGAACAACATTCTGTTGTACTACTAACAAACACTAGCTGTACTACAGTAGTTTAGTAGCGCCTTTTGAATCAAATAGGCGAAACCTTTCCCGAAAGGCGAACAGCCGGCATTGCAAGCAAATAGAGAGCCTTCGCCCATTTGAGTCTCGTTATTCTAATTCTTGTTTATATATAGAATATTCTATATATAAACAATAAGATAATCCTTTTTTTTCAAATTCTTTATTCCTAGCCCTACCGAACCAGCTATTTCATCCCTGGGAAGAGTAAGAAGCAGATAGAGCAAAGGCCCTCCAGCACGTCCGTCCGCTCTTCCCGAAGTGAGCGAATTGCATGTAAAGATCCGTAGGGGCTTATTGTTTAATTGGTTGAAACGTACCGCTCATAACGGTGATATTGTAGGTTCGAACCCTACTCAGTCTACCACCCCTTCTCTTCACCCGATACAAGGCAGTCGAAGTCCCCGCCACCCCACAGATCTCAATGACGGTAGATAGACTGATTTTCCAAGTGTGCCAGCAGGGAAGAAGCTTACACGAACGATCTTTAAAGAAGACTACGTCTACTTATGCTTAGGGGTTGTGTATAGTGTCCTTTCTCAGTCCAACGTCTTAGGCTGGCTTAATGCGATAGCCAAGTCTTTAAGAGATAGAGGAGGAGCAATCGTTTGGTGGTTTACGGGGTATAGCTTGATGAGCCTGGGGATTCATAGAGTCATGACGATGGCCCTTAGTGGTTACACTACCCGGGTGATTAGAGGGAAAGGAGTCATGATGATGACTTTCACATTGACCCTGGATGGCTGTAGGTGACCTAGAGTTGGATAGTTCGGGTGAACTTCCCTTTTTTCTTAGATGAAGGCGGGACACCTAGAGATTTTTTTCAATCATGTTCTTGAGTCAGAGCAGTCTGAAACATAGAGAGGTGACCCCGAGATTGTTGATCCATTGCCTTTGGGTTTTGATGGTGGTGACGTTCTACCCGAGGATCTTGGACGGGATGGGTTCGGGACCTTATTTATGAAAGTTCATTAATTGAATTGGTCTTTCTTTCTTTGAAAGTGTTCTTATGGAAAATCTGGATGCCCGATCTTGATTTCCCGAGCTCTTGGTCCTCGGTCCTACTTCTAGGTTAGGCAGGCTTGACTCTCAAGAAACTAACTTGGGTATAGAATCTCATTCCCACTAGATCCACGGAAGAGATATTGGCATATGCCTTAGAATTAATTGGAACTTTCCCCTACCGGACCTGTTTCCGTACTCTTGGGCCTTCAAACTAGATTTATGATCTATTTTATTCTTGTTAGCATAACTGGCTAAATGGATTTTATTGGCAGTTTGGTCCGATCAAACAGATTCATATGTATTATGGGCTATTTGCCTTAGTTTAGGGGCCAGATTCAGAGCAAATCACTAATGTCGAAACTCTCCCGGCAAAGCCTCGTGGTTGGGACTTGTTTCAATTTCCCGAGTTGAGTAAGGATAAATTTCTTATTCAAAAGCTAACGTAGGGGGGAGCTTATAAGCCAGTTACCGTTATAAGTTTATTAAATAGCATTCTAGCAAGTTCACCTATTGTGAATAACGTAGGTCTCTACCGGCTATTACCGCATTAGGGGCATCTCTTTCTATTGAATCAAAGGAGAATCTTATTATACTTAGTGAATTACTTATGCCCTGGGCCTTGGAATCAATCCAAAGAATTGAGCCTCACTGACTACTCTTTCAAGTGCCTTGCCTTCCTTTCGGGCATTGGAAATAGCCTTAGTTCCAGCAGATCAAGTCATTCGAATCCCAAGACAGTTACATTTCTTTCTGGTTGGTGATTCCTTCTTTCGTAACATCTCGCTCTGGTACTAAAAAAGCTTTACTTTCTGGGAAACTGACTACCTCTTTCCTGATTGGATTGCTTTCTTAGTGTGGCATCTTTTTGTTCGCTGTCCACTAGCGATATATCATATATTAATGTATATAGAGAAAGAGGCATCACAGGTCCAAGTCGAAGTGCCCGTTGAGCGTACTCCGATTCAAACATAAGGATGTGGGTCTCACTCATGATATCGATGAAGTCTCAGAGCTGAGCAGTAGCATCGAAGATAGCTTGGCAAGAGATGAGTCATCATTATCTGAGTCGAGCGAGAGCGCAAGACTTTTTTATTTTCATTTGAGATATTATGTGCAATAATGTTTATGATTCTAAATAAGTTAAAGTAAAGTTAAAGTTTTAGTTGGTCTTTGTTCATTCCAAAGTAGAAAATAGATTCGATACATTGACTACTTCTTTAAAAAAGAGTTGTAATATCTCGGTAATGGGGTATGTTGATTTAGATTCACGCTCTGTAGGATTTGAACCTATGACATCGGGTTTTGAGACCCACGTTCTACCGAACTGAACTAAGAGCGTTTTCTTATCATAATAGATAGGGCTGTAAAGAAAAAAGGATGATTTTTGTACCCCCAATACATCTTGCATGCATATAGTATCATTAAATGAAAGATTTTATATGTCCAATTTGAATTGATCTTAACAGATTCCTCCTTACTGCCTAGAGGAGAAGTAATAGGTAGGGATGACAGGATTTGAACCTGTAACATTTTACAAGGGCACTACCAAGTGCGCTACATCCCTTTCAATTGGTCTAAGGTGTCATTATAGAGAATCCCTGCCCTATTTTCGACATGGTTCTTTTATCTATCTATATAAAATTGATCTTGCCATTGAATCTTTTTGGTCTTTATTGATTTATATACACATCATCATCCCGCCTGCTCCTACCAACGCTTATGAGAAGATAAAAGGGTTATAAATAATCAGCCCTTTGAATAAGCGAGGCTTTCCCGAGAAAAATAGTTGTATTCGAGAATAGATCCCAATTCCGTGTATGCGGTTAAGCAAGCCCTGCCTCCAGCTTCCACCCAGACCAAAAATGTGAGCGCCTAGCGCAAAAGGTTGCTTTACTAATAAATAGTTGGCGCATTAGCGCTTTAGTCTTCAATAAGGGGCAGAGCTTCAAGAAACGAAGCGAGCCTAGAGTACAGACTATTACGTTTTTCAGGCCCCTTAACTTGATATTTAGTAAAGCGCTAGCGCCCCTATAGAGTCAGGCTCTTCTGCTATCAATGAAACCGAAAGAAAGACAAAGCCCCAGTGCGTTTTGTATAGATTGAGACTTGTTGCTTGATTCTTTACTCTTTCCATACTTGGAAGAATTGCAGGCAATCGTTCGATAACACTTCTTCCTATTTCTCAAAAGATGATATCCGACGATAAAGATAATTCCCATGAAACTCTTTCATTTCATAGAAGTTAATTCTTCTTCTTACAAAGCAAATAGCATTTCCTATTGATTTTCCCCTTGGACCTATACTTATTCAGAAGTATCCGTCGCTACGCTGTTCCCAAGGTATTTTTGTAATGGATGACCCTCGAAACCATAATCTGTTGATATACGGCGTAGATCCGAATGATTAATGGAAGAAACGCCAAACATATCCCAAACTTCTCGCTCCCACCAGTCGGCTGATGGAAATAGACTGACTACCGAAGATATTCGTGTTACTTCGTCTGCACTGGTTTGTACACGAATGCGTGAATTATACTGAGTACTCAGTAAATTATAGACCACTTCAAATCATCGTTTTCGAGAGGGATGATCAACTCCGCAAATATCGATTGAAACTTGAACCCTTGTATAGGTATGCAATTTAAGAAAGCACAACAAATTGAAATAGGTAATCCGAATTGGTATCAAATCTATTCTCATGTTCCAATCTTTCCATTTTTTTTATCCATTTCTTGGGGAGAGTTTCCCAACTATATTTGAAAATAAATTGGTTATCCATAAAGATAAAGAAAGCTTTCTTTATGTTCTTCTACTTGCTCTAAAAATTTAGAAAGACTTGTCGGAAATCATCGGTTGGGTTGGTCCAACCAAGAAAAACATGGGAGTCTTTGGGCATCAGATTCCTTTTCTTCTCATACGATCTTTCTAGTTGGATGAAAAGAGCGCTCCTAAATGAAGCCTTTTCTCTTGAGAAGGTGAAACGTCGGGAAGAGTCACTTCTTGCCTCAGTCATGGAGAGGGGGATAGCCAGTCCGTCATCCGAGATGTAGCGTATTAATCTCGGGGAGAGATAGGGGATGCCATGATAGAGCGACAAGATAAGGCTGGACCAGAGGGCTGACCTATAAGAAGGAGAGGTTCACAGGGGGTAGGCCACAGCCCCTAAGGAAGTTCGGAGTAGGCCGATTCACGTTAGCAATCCCTTACTTAAGAAATTACGTAAAGATCAATTCAACCACACACCCCCCGGATTTTTTGACTAGTCCCTCTATTCCACAACTGAGAGAGCGTTTAAGAGGCAACAACTCACCGAACCTAAAGGCCAGAATCGGATGCGTGAGTTCCAAAAGAGGATTTTCCACTTTTTTTTATAAAAGAAAGAGCTATTTTTTATGCAATAGGTCAGTTAAGAGTTCATTCTTTTACTTCTAGTATGAGTGTGCCAAGCCAGGCAAGCAAGCCAAGCAAGGAAGGCAGTTCGGGGCAAGTCAGGTATTTGACTTTATTCAATAATTTTTTTTATATTATATAAAAAAATATACTTTGGAACTCCGCGTCATTTCACTCCATCTAACCAAAGACCTTCATTCAAATCTAAGGGAGAAAAGGATTGTCTTTTTAAGTGCATCCTCGGAAAGGCCTTTCTTAACTTATCCTTCACGGTCTATCTCGAAGCGTCTATAGTTATCTGATGGTTATTCAATCTAGAATCTCATTGAAGTGTTGACACCCTCCAGGTATGATAATAGACCGATTAGCTGCAGGCTGGTCACAACCCACAGCTTGTACCAAAGAGTCTGCACCGGAGAAACCACCAAGCAAGTAACCTCCATTAATTGAAAGTGAGGTTGACTCAAGTCTAGGTAACCTAAAATCAACACCCTTCCCGGCCACCATGTCATAAATCTTCCATAAAAGACTGAAGCCAATTTTTATCCTTCTTAACAATCTTCCATGAAAAAATTAACTTCAGGAACAGAGAAGAACTGCTCGATGCCAACATCCGGAGACAAGAAGGTAGTGTAGTACCAATGACTGTACCTTAGCAAGCTCTTCATCCATACTCGGAGAGAAGACCACTCAAGAAAATATTTCATTCCAGTCTGAACAAACAGTTCATGAGGAATGCGTTTTGGTCTCATTCCCTTGCGAAGATGATCCATTCCGCGCAAGTATGGATGAAGAGGTCTTCCCCTTATAAGCCAAAGCTCAAAAGGAAGAAGGCTCTTATCCCACATAGCCCGAACCTTCTCATTGTGAAGAGAACGGGTGTGATTGAGTCTACTAAGAATACTCAATCCGGTGCTGCACCTCCTATCCTACAAAGGGGTGAAACCCTAATGACATGATATGTTATGTGGACTGCAAACAGACCACAAGGGGGATTTGAATTAAAAAGATTCTTGATTGATAAATTACTAACATCCTTACTCAATCTCCAGACTCGAAACCTCTTAGCAAACTCTACTGAACCAGAAGTAGAAATGAGGGACTTTTGATAACTAATTGAGACCCCCAACTTACTTAAGTTAAGGCTGAAGAATAAGACTGAGCTACGGCCTCATCGGCAATGAAAATATCATCACCGAGTACCGCGTACCTATGAAAAAGCTCTCCAGGTCGGACTTGTTTTTTTCTGCCGCCCACCAATTAAATGGTGACAAAGGGTAAATAGAGGCCAGGAGGCGTGGTATCCTAAAGGTTGTCCATCCACGAAACATATTTGATAATCCGTTTCACGAAAGGAATATCAAACATGTTCCAGGCAAGCGTATAATTAACTATACTTGAGACGAACGACTTATCGAACAGTAAAAAAAAAAGGCCACCCATCGGTAGCCGACTTTTAGTCGTAGCAATATGTCACCTGATTGCCAACTAGTCGATCTAGCGGTTTAAGTTGATCGAACGTACCATCTACTAGTAATCTTTGAAGAACTTTAGCAAGCCAAGCTTGAACTGGCCACAATAACCGTTGATTGACATAGTTACCTATTGCAAAGACCCTAAAGCATCTATAGTTAGAATCCCTCCCTATATTGTAATTAACTCCTCCGTTTTCATGCATTTCCTTCTATATTACAATAGATCTACAAGTGAAGCACTTCGCCACTCTCTGCAAAAGCCTTTTTTGTTCCTATCTATTTCTTTTTATCTCGGCGTGACTTAACGTGACTAAGATGTACTTTCTAATTGATTCATGTTCAACAGCCCCCCTAACAGCCTATGAATGTGCAGTGGAATCCCGTTCGTCTTGTTCCTCAAATATCTTACTTTTCTTTTCTCTGATTGCAAGCTGTTGATCAGATTTACTGTGCGCAGATATCTTTACTAATGATTCAACCTCCCCCTGGAACACCTTCTTTAAGAGTGAAGGCCCTAAAGTCGGAAATCACTCTCTGTCCAAAGTTAGGAGCTTTTTTTACCTCTAAAGGTGCGAAGCGATGAAACTTATCCCAATAGACAAGCCACAATAGGAATAACAGGCAATCAGGGATCGCACAATACCAGGTAAATTTTGCATCATAACGGGTAGGAGCTAATTACTTTATTGAATATTTCTATCAATTCTAGGGTCGATGGAATTGAGCTCGAATGAAAGCAACTCTTCCACTCATCTCATTAGAAAGAAAACCTCTTCCCTGCAAGGAGACAGATGCCTTATCATCCCTATACCCTATATTCTACCTGAGAACTAGGGTTATGCCTTCAATGTCAGCCTTACAAGTGATAGAAATACCTTAGCTAATCTCCACTATTAATGGGCAATCAGTTGATGCACTCTACACTCTAACTTTCTTTAATTCTGTTAGATTGCTTTGGATGCTTCTTACTTTCAGTATAGTAAGCACTATGCTTCTAAAAGAAGAAAGCACTACTTTCTTCTTACCTAATACTACTCTCCGATTTAGCATACAATTCTTCGACAATAACATACTATTAACTGAGAATTGTGTATATAAAGAAAGAAGGACTTGCTTGCTACTATCATCGTATTATATGACAAACTTGTTTAAATTGGTAGCTATGCTTAGCGCTGACATACTTTTTAGTTTTTCAACTTATTCTCATCCCAAACAGTTGTGGCGGAACACGCCACTTAATTTCAAACGCCAAAGAAGGGCGTAAAACAAGACTTCAGTCCCATTCACCATAAAAGAGTGATAAAAAGTGGGTAGAGCAATGATCGTAAATGAAAAATGAAAGCATTTTTCGCGTGGTTTTTTCGTAGGCCAACGAATAAGCAAATTGAGCTTGTCGATACAGCCCGTATGAATTATTTCTATGGGTTAGAAAGGCTCAAACCGGATCCAGGCGATAGCCATGAGCTCTTGCTTAACAAGGGTTCTCGCTTGATCTATCATTACTTTCCGTTACATAACTTATCCCTTCGTCGATTACACACCATTTGGACGTAGCTCGCCACCTAGAGAGCTTAAGTACGGCAACTCCAGCTGGCCTGGGTGCTGACCCGCGCTCATTCTTCTTTTAGAATTACATAATCCTGCTGGTGAGCTCTATATAAAAGCAACCAGACTCTTTCTGTCATGGTTCTAAGGCTCTCTGGTGTGATGGTTGCACGTGTTTATGTCTTTTTTTGGTATGCCGCTACGCGAGCAAGCAGTTCCGCGCACGAGCGGAGCGAAAACAAAGCAGTGGAAATTCTTGGTTGGGGAAAAAAATCCTTTTATTGCGTATTGAATATAGATCTATGTCTTTCTTGTTCCACTAGCTAGGACCGAATTCTCGTATGTCCGTTTCGTTATTACAACCTTCTTTTTTGATGTCAAAGACCAGAAGTTATGCGCAAATTCTCATTGGATTTCGGTTGTTCTTAACAGCGATGGCTATTCATTTAAGTCTTCGGGTAGAACCATTATATCTTCAACAAGGTGGAAATTCTCGTATTCCGTATGTACATGTTCATGCGGCTCGGATGAGTATTCTTGTTTATATCGCTACGGCTATCAACACTTTCTTTTTCCGATTAATAAAACATCCCCTTTTTCTTCGCTCTTCCGGAACCGGTACATAAATGGGTGCTTTTTTTACGTTGTTTACCTTAGTTACTGGGGGGTTTCGGGGACGACCTATGTGGGGAACCTTTTGGATGTGGGATGCTCGTTTAGCCTCTGTATTCATCTCGTTCCTTTTTTACCTGGGTGCAATGCGTTTTCAAAAGCTTCCCGTCGAACTGGCTTCTATTTCAATCCGTGCTTGACCGATCGATATACCAATAATCAAGTCTTCAGGTAACTGGTGAATACATCGCATCAACCTGGGAGAATTAGCCGATCTGGTACATCAATACATGCTCCTATGCCCATTCCAATCCCCCTTCTCAACCCGTATCTTGTTTGTTCTAGAAACACGTCTGCATATTCCATCTTTTCTCGAATCTCCTTTAACGGAAGAAATAGAAGCTCGAGAAGGAATACCAAAACCTAGTCCACTCGCTGAGTCTCTTTGCGTCCATGGATGAATGGTTAAAGCGCCCAACCTGAAAAAGGGGGAAATTTGTAGGTCCGATTCTTGCTCGATGCACTTGAAACGCTCAGTTCAATCGCTGCTCACGGAATTTATTCATATAGCTCGCCATTATAGCTTATGGGGCACTTCACTCGCTAGGGAAAGAAAAGGGATAGCTGATTGAAAATCCTACTTAGAGATTGCAACTATAGTTAGAGTAGGAGTTCCCATCCATCATCTCCGTCGAGGTCTCATTTTACCTGAAAATGACGGTTGATTTATCAGATTGAAACCTCCATTAGATTCAGCAATTAAGGACAAGATTACCATAGGTTTTTATGTCCCGAATGTTCTCTTTAATAAGGTTGCCTTGACCGGGCTCTACACCGTATAACCTTTACCTGAAAAACTGGAGCACAACTATACTTTCATCGCTTTCACTAGAACCGGAGTCATAGGGGCACTTTTTGTTTTGCCTTCCATAAGTCCAGGGACGAAGTAGATGGTTCGATAGAGCCAGGGTGAAGCAGCTTCGAAAGCTGGAAAGATGACGCTCGGGTTGCTAAGGTAAGGAGGAGCTGACTGCTTTGAACCGTCTTCTTTGAATTCTTTTTAGCAAAGTTGGCCATTTTGGACAGGCTGCTATCGATCTAGTTGATTGAGAGTACCATCTCTTTGGTTTGGATCCTTTCACTACTCTTTATCTACTAGTCATATAAAATTTCCCATCCTCCTTATGGTTTCCTAAATAACAAAACAATTCCCATTGGACCCGCTATTTCCCCTTCTTTTTTGTTCATGATTCGGGATATTTCTTTTCTGGAAATGTGAAGATCGAAACCCTTTCTTCGTTCGTTCTCTCCTTTTCCTCAGCCTTGGTTTTGAGATTCCAGGTATTCTATTGTAAAAGCATAGTCCGTGCGTCGAGCCTTATTTGCATGTGTTGGAGTTGGGATGTGATGGTGTCTTTTAGTGGGGAGAATAAGGGGCCGAGGGGATTCTTCTTATCTCTCTGCCTTTACCGGGTAAGTGATCACCACTCTGCTGAATAAGGGAAGGGGCGGAAAAGCTTGTCCTGTTCAGGGGTAGAGATGTCAATAGCTCGACCATTCGGGAGAGTTGATTGACTTTTCCATAGGTAGAGGTCTATGTCAATTTATTAAACGAACGGAAGAGGGTCAGTCAAAGTGAAAGGTAAAGGTCAGGCTTGCTTCTTTAAGGGCTAAAGTGATCATTTTGCAGGGCGAGCTTGCCTCAGTAAGTCAGAGTCGCTCCCCATCAATCCTTATTTCATTGCTTTTTATTCGGGTTGGGAGTTCCTTTATCGAGGTCCTGTTAAAAGAGAACCATTTTGTTTGTGCAAATCAGAAAGACAATGACAATTCTGACGGGCATCACCAATCTCAGAGAGACATTCTTCACTACCTCGGATAACTTAGTAATCACCATTTTTCTTACAGGATGCCGAGATGAGGCGACATGTCACCGAGGAGGCCAAGTTAAAGAAGCAGATTTCAGAACTTGAAGAGAAAGTAGCCACCTCGATAGCTGAGGTATCTTCATTTGAGTTACAGCCGGTAATTGACATGCCCCTTGTTCATTTCTTTCAGAACCTATATTTTAATGCCTTGTGACCCCATTAGTTATAATTTCTTTGAAGCTGGATCAGACTAGAGAGACATTGGAGACTATATTACGCTCGAGGTCTCTCGAGCCTTCTGTTGTACCAATGTCTCTGTTTTAGGAAGAAGGTAATGAAATTCCGGTATGGAATATTTTTTTGTTACAACAGGGGGAGAGCAGTGCCCTATTGGTCTAATTCATGCTTCCCTTTGGTATCTCATTTCATATATTGGAAGAGATCTTCAAGAAAGCAGGAATCTCAATCCAATTCCTTCCTTGCCTTTGTCTGTCGCAGTGATTTCATAGTGACCCTAGAATATCTATGGAATTCCTCGATCCATGAAGCGTCTCTTCCCCATTCTCGGAATCTTTCTGTCTAGGTAAGGTTCGCCATATTTAAGTGAGTCTCTACTCCTGTACCGGAAGCACTTGGTATTGGTATTAGTCTAAATGTCTTTCCCTGCCTTGATAGGAGTTGAGGGTATCAGAGTTGAGAGTTTTAAGAAAGGATTCTCCTCTAGATACAATTCAAGTCTGTCTTCATTCAATTGATCAGTCTTCCTTTCTCCTAAGTACGAGTTGAAGGTGCTGGGCCTATAGGAGTAGTCCATGTGTGACTTTAATGCTTTATAGGGCACAATTAGAAGAAGCTCCGCCTTTTTGCACTCACTCTCCTCGGATTGGGAATTGGCAATAGCTGATTTGATTCATTTGAAACTAAATCATAACAGAATGGCCAAAGCCAAAGATAACAGTTTCCGTTTTACCCATGAATCCGATTCCTATCTTAAGTCTGTCAGTTCCTTTAGAAGTTATGCTATCGTCAACATTCACAGCAGATTCTCTCTCTGCCTAATAGTTCTTTCTGTCTCCTCTGTTTTACTTTATCCTGTAATTGGATGCGCTATCTGGTCTATTTCAACTGATATACGATGGTCGGGTCCTTTAATGTGCAAGCCCTCTTTCGAGAATTAGAAGAGGGCATTCTCTAGCAGGCTTATTCTGATTAACTTCCTAAGAAGGAATTTTCTTGCTAACAAACCATTCTGGAAACGAAAAGAGCTACTTCTATCAAAGAGTAGCAAGGGCTAAGCAGAACTCCTCCTTTCGTGTCATCTCTTATCTGCTAAAGATGGAAATCAGACATTTTCTATTTGATAGAAAGCCCTTCTTGCTCTTAGTGCATTAGAAATGGAATTAAGATCATGCCCCCCTTCTGTCTTCTTCTTCCCTTGCACAAGCCCTTTTTCCACCCTCTCTAAGACCCTTATTCTCGAAAGAGACGGTTCGGTAGCAACTTATGGATAAATTCCTATTCCTAGAGGGATATCCCGAGAAAGAAGTCAGGAACACTCTTATTTAAACCTTTCTAATCTCTCTTAGGTCTCGATTCTTATTCATTCCCTTCTTTCATTGGCGGAGGTTTTCTAATTGTATAAGAAGGAGACAAATGCTCTCGTATTAAGAGAAGTCCACTTCATCTTCATGTGCAGCTGATTCGAGGACAGTAACAAGAGTAAGAGCGCATTCCTTGTCCCATTCGATGCACCTTATTTATTATTTTTCATGTCTTCGATGACTAATGTGGGTGAATCGTTTAATATGACATAGATTGGAGAATCGTTAAATGCTTCTTTTATAAAGAACTCCTTGCCAACCGCTTTCACTTTCGACTAGGGCAGCAGCTCTCTCTTGCAAATGTTAGTAGTATATGCCCTAGGGCCATTTGATTGTGTATATTTGTAGAATTAATCCCAATGGCAAAGATATATATGTTCTATTTGAATTAAGCGTCTCATCAACTAAGTGTTCATGTATTATGTATTTTCCTTATTACATTGTGATATAATCTATTCTTAAGCTGTTAAGAATATGAGTGACAGATTCTATTATACAAGTGATCTAAATAACCGTTCACGACCGATGGGGTCCTGCGAATAAGGGCATCGCATTATCCCGGAAAGATTATCACCTCTATTTATTCTCCTAATTAGTAAAGAGTTGCTAATTATAGGAAGTAGTGAGTCTCATACTACTTGATGGGGATCAGAATAAACATGTGGACACTCAAGGTGTTGAGTAAGTCGAACAAGTGACGCTAGATGACTTATACATGGTAATTCATTAAAGTCAATTAAATGTCATCTAGTTCATAATTGTACATATGTCCTTTGACTTGCAGTGACACTATCTTGTATATAGGTGATTAGAGTTTGATACTCCTTAACCCTCGATCTTTCAAGAGCTAGGGCCGCGGGATGTGTTGGCTCTAGTTAGTTGTATATGGAGATAGGGTTTAACCTAGAAACGATTCATCACTCTGGATGAACGGAGACAAGATTCTATGCTATTTCAAATTGTTCTTGATGGATGATAAAGCCTGCGCAGGTGTATATGACTTACATAGAAAGTTGTTTCTAGTGGAAGTCATATTTATCAAGAATTAGAACTGAGAGATGAGGTCATATAATCAAGACATACAGTGTTTGACTTAACCGTGACACCAGTCAAGATTGGAATCGTAGATGAAGGGAATTTTGAGTGTACGGTAATTATGAACATTGGTTCAAAAAGAATGCATCGAAACATTCATCTCTATTTGGGGGTCGTGATATGTTGCTAGACGTCACTCTCGATCTACGAGAATTAATAATTAAATGGGATTTAATTATTTAATATAAGAAAGGCGTTTCTTATGTCTCTCGTTGCCATATAGATGTGAACCTAGTTAGTCACACACAATAGAGTGTGCAACCGATTGGATTTACAAAAGATCAATTTCATACGGATATTAGCATATCTCGGAAATTAATATAAGATGAAAAACAAGTACAAATTAGGGACTAATTTGTAAGAGTTATAAATTAGTAGGAACCTAATTGTACTATGTCCAAGTTAATTAGGGACTAATTTATAAGAGTTATAAATTAGTAAGAACCTAATTATATTTTAACCAAGTTTTATTATTAAAAGGCTTAAGTAATTAATTAGTGTAATTAATGATACTTAAATCATTAATCATAAGCTAATGGAATGATGATGTCATGGTGATGATGTAATGAGATAAGCTTATGTCATATATGTGATGTCATATGATGACATCACCTATATGATGTCACCTATGTGATGTCACCACATGAAAGGTGTCATGTGGTGGCAACACCTTTGCTTGGTGTGTGACACCTAGCATGCAAGGTGTTGCATTCTTAAGACATGCTCTATCCTATAAATAGAGCATGTCCTTGCTCATTTCAACATAGCACATAACACACATCTCACTACAAAGTTGTAGAGAGAGAAAGCACTTGAAGGAGTTCAAGTAGTCATCAATCACGGGAAAACCTTGGCGACGTTTTTTCATACATCCGAGCAAGGACGTAATCGCGACGAGAGTTTGAGCTTAGGGCTACACGGCAAGAGGAACTCTTGTAGATTACTTCAAGGCGAGGATTCAATCGGACGCATACTCGTGTGGACGAGCTTGAGGTCGCCGTACTTTCGGGACTAGAAGAATCGTTGGAGAATCGACATAGGTATTCTTATTATGATTCCTAGATGCGTGCTTTAATTACTAAATGATACGACGATCCATTCGTTGTCGATATGATCAACTTTAGGATCCGGATTGTTGGAATTTCTATTTTGAATTGAAATATACGATCCGGACCCGCGCCTCCCGCTGCGCCAACAGTGGTATCAGAGCCACCGTATCATCTAGTATTAACGCTTTGCGATTGAATAAATGTATAAATAATCATGGACTTAGGAATTATTATTAGGCATGTAATTTATAATTCCGAGGGCTTAAGTTTTTTTTTTAAAAAAAAAACCAAGAAACGCTATTGTGATATTAATTACATTTGATTAAATTCTCTCTAGGAGAGTGGTACTTAAGTGCTTCGCTCGTGACCCTCCAATATATCCTGGGATTTTTTCTAATCTGATAATTTTACACAATACGTGATTCGCTTGTGCATTATGTTGTCATCAACAGGATGTGCGGAAAAAGCGAAACCCGAAAAAAAAAAAACTGGAAAAAATAATAATATTTTTTTCATAAAAACCAAAAATGCTGAAAAACGGGTTTTACACCCGGTAAAAAGTTTTCGGCTCGAAAAAAATAATTATCTTCTTAAAAAAACTGAAATGCTGAAAAAGGGGTTTTACACCCGGGAAAAAGTTTCCAACTCGAAAAAAAAACTGTAAAAAAAAATTAATTTTTTTTCGAGAATTAGCAATCGGTTGAGGCTTTCGGATGTTTTAGGATGAATCCTCGATACCTAAAGAAAGTAGATATTACATAGTAAATGATTAGAGAATCATTTCCGAGATATGTAATAGTTTGCTCATTCTTTTTGTGCCTAAAGAATGAGACCTAGAAAGTCCATGATCATACATGTGTGATTGCATGATTTATTTTAGCTTTAATATGTATGGGATGCATGCTAAAATGTGTTGTGTGCTTAGTGAGACCGGAATAATTTAAAACCCTAAGAAATCTTCCTAAAAAGTTGAATGATTAAGTTTATATTGATTAATCATTAAATTGATTTATCAATGGCTCTCCATTGGAACAATAAACTAACACACTTTGAGTTATCATCTTGTCGACTATGGATACATAGGGGGTGAGATGATATCGTCAAGAGGCTGTTGTAGAGTTTATTGTTAAGCATGAGAAGTTACGGGTGTATTAATATAGTACATGGCAATAACGACAATTAGGCATACCTGAGTCGTGTATTATTCAAATTGATACATCTTAGTTGATTTAATGGGTTAAACTTAACTAATGCAGAAAGCCAATAACGATAATGGGTATCTGAGGGTGAAAGTATTAGGATCTGGAAATGATTGAACCTCATACGAGATATGATGAACAAGTAGTTGTTCACTTATATATCATTTTGATCCCAAGAACAGCATTAAGTACTTGAGGGAAAGATAAATGAATATAAAAATTCAATCACCCGCTTGAAATCTTTTCCAATAAAGATTCACGTTTCCTATTTTGGAAGTGTAGGATTCGACAAAGATAGTGTGAGGCCATTTTGATAAAGACCAAATCATTATGGTTAAATATATAAAATAACATGAATACTAATTAGAGATCTTTGCTGTCTAAGGGATAATAAGATTAAATAGAATCCTTTCAAGTGACATTCACGATAGTAATCGGCTAGTGGTTTAAAAACAATTTTTGATTGATTAAGATATTTAGATGCCTCCAAGGCTATTACGGAAAAGAAATGCACATCGGTTAACAAAGAAAAATATTTTCATTTGTTAAGATGTAGGACAGTATAAGTCATTGCCGGAAATATTTGGAATATTTAAAAGGCGGTTCGGTCAATAAAAGAAAGTGTTTCTTTTGTCAAACCGAAAGACATTGAAATGGAAATTACATTAAGTATTGTGAATACTTAAAGGGCAATGACGAGAGGAACGATAATTCCATCAAGAATGTGTCTATCTCATATTCCAATGTCAATTGCTCATTTAAAAGCTTGGGTATTGAATACCGATGCTAATTCTCATATTTGTTTATCTTTTACGGATTTAGTAAAAGTGAGAAAGAAAGAAAAAAGATGAAGTAATCTTAAATCTCGGGAATGACGCAAGCGTTGCGACAAAAATTATAGGATCAACTTCAATTTTCTTAAATAAACATAAGTTGTACTTAAACAAGTTTTTTGTACTTACCCAATATATATAGAAATATCATATCCGAATTTGTATGACAAATTTGGTAGTTGATTTTCTATTTACAAAGGATGTTTGTAGTATTGTGTTTGATAATACGGAGTTGGGTATGGATATCTACAAAATGTTCTTTATGACTTGAATAAAGATGTTTAATGCAAAAGATGTTTTGCAAATTAATACCATAAATTATCAAACTTCTAAACAACTTTGGCATTTATAATTAGGACATATTGCAAAAGATAGACATAACAAGTTAGATAGGATGGGAATCTTGAGCAATCGAGATTTTGCATCTCTTCCGATTTGTGAGTCGTATCTTAAAGGCAACATGGCCTGATTATTCTTTGTGGGACAAAGAGGTAGAGCTAAAGCCGTTTAAGAGATCATACATAGTGATGTAGATAGTACGTCTAAAGAAACGGATCAAGGTAGATACTTATACTTCATTTTCTACATCGATGATTTATCACGATATAGTTAAGTTTGTCTTATGAAGAACAAACATGAAGATTTTGAAATGTTCAAATGACCTCCAGAATGAAGTAGAAAACCAAATTGGAAAAGGTATTAATACTTTACGATGTGATCGAAAAGGGAAGAATACTTGAGTACAGAATTTGGTATGTTCCTAAAAGGAATGTGGTATTATAATTCAACTTACTCCTTGGCAACACCATGGTTGAATGGTGCGTCTGTCAAGAAGGACGTATCGTACATTGTGGGAAATGATACGATCAATAAAGAGCCATATACTGACTTATCCATCTCGTTATAGGGTCAAGCACTTCTTACCGCAAATAAAATTTTAAATTAAATTCCAACTAAATTTGCACCATAGATACCTTATGAGATATGGTATGGAATCAAGCCTTAAGGATGTTAAGATTTGAGGGTGTTCGGAACATATCAGGAAACTGATATCCGATAAATTTGGAATCAAAATCAATCATGGAAAGGTTATGTTGGATATCCTAAAGACAGTTTAGGATATTGTTTCTATATTCGAACCGAACAAACAATCGTTGTTTATCGGTGGTAGTCTTTTATATAAAGCGTTTATTCAAGAAGGACACTGAGAAAGGAATATAGAATTAGATGAGGAGTCATCGAGTTACCAACAAAATAATGAATCAGTGAAGATTGATCAAACCCACTAAAAGCCGGAGTTAGTAAAAGATGTATCTACATTAACAACTCGAAGATTAAGTAGAGTATCTCGTCCAACGGAGAGAGATGGTTTTCCCGCATGATAAACAAGAGTTGTTTAGTCATGGAGTAAAAGATCAAGTGTTGATCCCTCTACTTATGAGGAAACTATATGTGATATAGATTCTTCAAAATTGGTTTGAAGGAATAAAATCTTAAATTGATTCCATATAAAGAAACCAAATTTTAGGAGCTAGTCGATCCATCCAAAGGTATTATACCAATAAGGTTTAAATGAATCCTCAAGTGTAAAATTGGGACTAATGGAAAGGTGGAGACCTTTAAAGCTAGGCTTGTTGCAAAAGAGTTTTGCTAGAGGCAAGAAGTTGTATTGTGAATACACTTTATCTCCGGTAGCCATGCTTAAGTCCATCAAGATTTTTCTTACCAAGCCTACACATTCAGATTTTGTGGTTGGACATATGGATGTAAGAACCACATTCCTTAATGGTTAAATTAAGGAGTATATCTATATGGAATAAGTCGAGGATTTTGAATCCGAAGAAGGTTCCAAGGCGTGTAAGCTAAAATGATCCCTAGTGGATGGAAAGAAAGCTTCGAGTTTCATCGTCTTGATAAATCCGTAAGGAGTTATGAATTTATTAAAAACGATGATAAACCCATTGTTTACAAGAAGATTAGTGGGAGCAGACTCACTTTCATGATCTTGTATGTAGATAACTTATTACAAATAAATAATAATATCAGAATGTTAACTTTTGTAAGACTTTGGTTTATCTAATACGCAATCCATCCAAGACCTCGGAGAGGTAGCCTAAATTCTCAGTATTAGACTCTATAGAGATAGATCTAAGAGAATAATTGGTTTCTCCTAAAGGCTCTTCTTAGAAAAGATATTGAAGTAGTTCAATATGGAAGTTCTAAGAGATGATTGATACTAGTTAGGCATAAAATTCTTCTTTCAAGGGGAGTGTCTTCTGAAACTTCTGAAGAAAGAAAGAATCTAGCAAAGATACCATAAGTTTCGGCAATTGGTAGTCTGAGGTATGTGTTGCCACATACAAAGCTAGAAATTATATATGCGGTTAGTGGGAGTAATCAGTTTTAATCCAATCTATGTTGAGAATATTGGATGGTTGTTAAAGGTATCTTTACGTACTTTTATAGAACTAAAGATATGGTATTAACAAATGGAGAACGAGATTTTTAAGTAGAACGTTTCACAGATTCTGATTAATATCATATATGGATAATAGAGAGTCTATCTCCAGATTCATATTTATCTATAATGAAGGAGTAGTGAGCTAGAAATGTTCTAAGCAAGAATCAACTCCATACTCCATTATAGAAGCCGAGTATATTATGACATGAGATGTCGTAATAAAAGGTGTTTGGATAAATTAGTTTGTAACTGAACTAAGTACGGTTTTCTTCCATTAAGTCGAAAGTTCCTCTTTTCTGCGACCACAATGGTGCTACTGCCCTAGCAAAAGAAACCGAGTCTCACAACTTATCCGAACATAAGGAAAGGCATTATCATATTATCTAAAGAAATTGTTGGAAAGAGAAAATTGTTTCTCTAAAAGATAGCATTAGCCAATAACACGGCTAATCCATTGACAAAGCCCATGACTTGGAGTCATTAAGGTTTACATGACTTAGAGTCATTACGGTTTACATGACTTAGAGTCATTAATATTTACATCTTGTGAAGATGGGGCTTAGATATAGTTGTCAATGGCACTAGTGCAAGTGGGAGATTGTTAGTAGTATATGCCCTAGGGCCATTTGATGCGTATATTTGTAGAATTAATCCCAATGGCAAAGATATATATGTTCTATTTGAACTAAGTGTCTCATCAACTACGTGTTCATGTATTACGTATTGTCCTTATTACATTGTGAAAGAATCTATTCTTAAGGTGTTAAAAATATGAGTGACAGATTCTATTATACAAGTGATCTAAATAATCGTTCACGATCGATGGGGTCCTGCGAATAAGGGCATCGCATTATCCCAAAAAGATTGTCACCTCTATTTATTCCCCTAATTAGTAAAGAGTTGCTAATTATAGGAAGTAGTGAGTCTCATACTACTTGATGGGGATCAGAATAAACATGTGGACACTCAAGGTGTTGAGTAAGTCGAACTAGTGACGCTAGATGACTTATACATGGTAATTCATTAAAGTCAATTTAATGTCATCTAGTTCATAATTGTACATATGTCCTTTGACTTGCGGTGACACTATCTTGTATATAGGTGATTAGAGTTTGATACTCCTTAACCCTAGATCTTTCATGAGCTAGGGCCGCGGGATGTGTTGGCTCTAGTTAGTTGTATATGGAGATAGGGGTTTAACCTAGAAAGGATTCATCACTCTGGATGAACGGAGACAAGATTCTATGCTATCTCAAATTGTTCTTGATGGATGATATAACCTGTGCAGGTGTATATGACTTACATAGAAAGTTGTTTCTAGTGGAAGTCATATTTATCAAGAATTAGAACTGAGAGATGAGGTCATATAATCAAGACATACAGTGTTTGACTTAACCATGACACTAGTCGAGATTGGAATCTTAGATGAAGGGAATTTTGAGTGTACGGTAATTATGAACATTGGTTCAAAAAGAATGCATCAAAACATTCATCTCTATTTGGGGGTCGTGATATGTTGCTAGACGTCACTCTCGATCTATGAGAATTAATAATTAAATGGGATTTAATATTTATTATAAGAAAGGCGTTTCTTATGTCTCTCGTTGCCATATAGATGTGAACCTAGTTAGTCACACACAATAGAGTGTGCAACCGATTGAATTTACGAAAGATCAATTTCATATGGATACTAGCATATCTCGGAAATTAATCTAAGATGAAAAACAAGTACAAATTAGGGACTAATTTGTAAGAGTTATAAATTAGTAGGAACCTAATTGTACTATGTCCAAGTTAATTAGGGACTAATTTATAAGAGTTATAAATTAGTAGGAACCTAATTATATTTTAACCGAGTTTTATGATTAAAAGGCTTAAGTAATTAATTAGTGTAATTAATGATACTTAAATCATTAATCATAAGGTAATGGAATGATGATGTCATGGTGATGATGTAATGAGATAAGCCTATGTCATATATGTGATGTCATATGATGACATCACCTATATGATGTCACCTATGTGATGTCACCACATGAAAGGTGTCATGTGGTGGCAACACCTGTGCTTGGTGTGTGACACCTAGCATGCAAGGTGTTGCATTCTTAAGACATGTTCTAGCCTATAAATAGAGCATGTCCTTGCTCATTTTAACATACCACACAACACACATCTTACTACAAAGTTGTAGAGAGAGAAAGCACTTGAAGGAGTTCAAGTAGTCATCAATCACGAGAAAAACTTGGCGACGTTTTTCATACATCCGAGCAAGGACGTAATCGCGGCGAAAGTTTGAGCTTAGGGCTACTCGGCAAGAGGAACTCTTGCAGATTGCTTCAAGGCGAGGATTCAATCGGACGCATACTCGTGTGGACGAGCTTGAGGTCGTCGTACTTTCGGGACTACAAGAATCGTTGGAGAATCGACATAGGTATTCTTCTTATGATTCCTAGATGCGTGCTTTAATTACTAAATGATATGACGATCCATTTGTTGTTGATATGATCAACTTTAGGATCCGGATTGTTGGTATTTCGATTTTGAATTGAAACATACAATCCGGACCCGCGCCTCCCGCTGCGCCAACAGCAAACTTTCCCGAACATCACATATCTGATTCACAGGCTGAACCTATGAGTCGTCAGCCCTTTTCATGTGCACTAATTTCAAACCTGAAATTTGCTGATAGCATGGTTTTTCCTGTAGGATGGTATTCTCTTGATGAACGCCTTCACAACTCTCTTCCTTTTCCTACTACTATACTCTTATATCAGAATAGATAAGGAAATAAAAACTAGCTCTAAACAAGAAAGCGGAGACTAACGCATCTTTTGAATTCCTTCTTTATTCTGATTAAACAGCTTATTTTCTTGATTCATGTCCGCCCTCTTTTTTCATCCCTCGATCTGGCCAAGCATTCCTCTTTCAAGTATAGAAAAAGAAAAGAGGATTCTCTCTCTGCCTAAGAGTTCTTTCTGTCTCGTCTGCTTTTTTTTATCCTGCAATTGGATGCGCTATCCGGTCTAGTTCAACTGATATACGATGGTCGGGTCCTTTAATGTGCAAGCCCTCTTTCGAGAACAAGAAGAGGGCATTCTCAAGCAGGCAAATTCTGATTAACTGCCTAAGAAGGCATTTTCTTGCTAACAAACCATTATGGAAAAGAAAAGAGATACTTCTATCAAAGAGTAGCAAGGGCTAAGCAGAACTCCTCCCTTTGTGTCTTCTCTTATCTGCTAATGATGAAAATCAAACATTTTCTATTTAATAGAAAGCCCTTCTTGCTCTTAGAACATTAGAAATGGAATTAAGATCTTGCTCCCCTTCCGTCTTCTTCTTCCCTTGCACAAGCCCTTTTTCCACCCTCTCTAAGACCCTTATTCTCGAAAGAGACGGTTCGATAGCAGCTTATGGATAAATTCCTATTCCTAGAGGGGTATCCCGAGAAAGACGTCAGGAATACTCTTATTTAAACCTTTCTAATCTCTCTTAGCTCTCGATTCTTATTCATGCCCTTCTTTCCTTGGCAGAGGTTTTCTAATAGTATAAGAAGGAGACAGATGCTCTCGTATATAAGAGAATTCCACTTCATCTTCATGTGCAGCTGATTCAAGAATAGTAACAAGAGTAAGAGCGCATTCCTTGTCCCATTCGATGCACCTTATTTATTATTTTTCATGTCTTCGAAGATTAATGTGGGTGAATCGTTTAATATGACATAGATTGGAGAATCGTTAAATTCTTCTTTTATAAAGAACTCCTTGCCAACCGCTTCCAATTTCGACTAGGGAAGCAGCTCTCTCTTGCAAACTTTCCCAAACAACAAAGATCTGATACACAGGCGGAACCTATGAGTCATCGGCCCTTTTCATATGCACTAATGTCAAACCTGAAACTTGCTAACAGCAGGGTTTTTCCTGTAGCAGGGTATTCTCTTGATGAACGCCTTTACAACTCTCTTCCTTTTCCCGCTACTATACTCTTATATCAGAATAGATAAGGAAAGAAAAACTAGCTCTGAAAAAGAAAGCGGAAACTAACGCATCTTTTGAATTCCTTCTTTATTTTGATTAAACATCTTATTTTCTTGATTCATGTCCAACCACTTCTTTCATCCCTCGATGTGGCCAAGCATTCCTCTTTCTAGTATAAAAAAGAAAAGAGGATAAAATATGCTCATGCTCCTATTGAGATGAAACTGGATAAAATGTCATTACGTCTTTCTCTTTTAATTCAAAGGGCTATTAACAAATGAAATAGATTACCAATTTGTGCTTTCTAACTTGGTTGTTCACTTCCTTAAGTCATTTCATCTAATGCTCTATCCATAGAATACCTTGCTTGCATCAGAGACATTCCTAAGCGTGATAACTGACTTGCTAGCACCTTTGATAGAAGCTGCTATATTGAAATAAAAATCCACTACTGGTGCTTGAAAAGTAACCTACGTGCTTGAGGACTTAGAGGGCGAACCAAAACACTTATAATATGCTAGCCATAGGAAATGCTCGTACTCTGACTTCTCCATCCAGCTACTTTTAAAATTGGGACTTATCCTGTTATTGTGAATAGGGGCACTTTTCTTTATACTTTTACTATTCTGGACTCCTCTTTTACAATTAATTGGCCAGATTTCAAAGGGAAGGAAGTAGGTTTCATTTGGTGGTCTTAATCGTAGAATTATAATAAGAAAAAAGAAAAGTAGCTGCACATTTATGCCCAAAGTAGGCAGTTATTGAATCAGATCTTATCCTAGCTCTGGTCTTGTTGGTGTGATCGTATCCCTTGCTTGGCGCTTTCCTTCCTTAAGATGCGACTCTATGACATAGGAAATAAAAGACTATGAAGGAGAGGAGTGAGAACAATAGGGAGAAGGATAGGAAAGTCGAATCAGCAATCAAACTCGAGCAATAGCGATAGGATCAAAAGGTTAATAATCCTTGTTATGAGTCATCCATTTAAAATAAAAAGGAGAGACAATCAAAGGAAGATAGAAAAACAAAGAGTACTGAGGAGAGATCAGGAATGAGGTGACCTTGGGCTTGGAAAAAGCCATTTCTAGTTCTATTTCAAAATAGGGGACATTAAAGGCTGTTACCCAGAAATTCATTAAGAGTGCCAACTTGAATGCGATGCCTTATAATATAAGGACTATTTAACTGCTTAATGATCTTTATGGTATGTCCTATTCCCTTATAAGGAGCTGATACTGACAACATGAATTCTGCACGACAGGTTAAAAAGGATAGATTGGATAATGGATTCCTTTACCGATTACCGGGACTTGACACAAGCACAAGACAGACCAGCAGAGACCATTTTCCTTTTTCCCTATCCATGCAATGTAACCTATCTCGATCGACCGATCATGTCTGATCTTCTTTTTTTTTTCTTAAATGTTTATTGCCGGATTGGGTATTCAGATCTCATTATCACGTATAATCAACCATCTTATATGTCGTTGCCGGCTATCTCATCGTTTTTCTTAATGCGGAAAACAGAGATTGGAATTTAACCTATTTGTACTCATCCTAATTCCCTTTTGTTCTTTTATTATGATTTGTTAGTGGTAGGTGGTCCAATAAATGGAGTAGGGGAGTAATGAGAGGTTTTAAAACAGTATTCAACTAAATTTGATAATAGAACATATCGAATGCAAATAAAGAGAACAAGGAAAGATCGATTAAAGTAGGAGTAAGGTTTATGAGTGAATAAGCACAGCCTTGCTCGATAAGAGAATGTTTATTTAACTGCTGAGTGAATTCCGCTCCTTCCAAATAGGGAGGTCAGTCGAGCTACTTCGTTCCTCGCCTCGATGGTGGTTTAAATGGCATATGTACTGTCTAAGCCCGAGTTCTCCTTTGCCTAGCTACTGCTCTTAATATTTACTGCTTTTGGTGAAGTTTTCACGTTGTTCATTTAAGTTTATAGGTCTGTATAGTTAACCCACTGAAGAAGGGCTTTAGAAGAGAGAGCTCTTGCCACGCAGGTATAAGACACCTTTCAAGGGAAGTCGAACTTTACCTTGGAGGGATCTAGAAAAGAGAGATCTTTCTAGACCTCGAGATTCTCTTTTTTTCCTTGTCTGCGTCTGGTCCATGAGGAACTGGAAGAGTAGTAAAGGGAGATGGGCAAAGCAGGTCTAAAACACTAGGCTCTGAGACCAGGAAAAAGGCAGAAGGTCAAAAGCAAGGTGACCAAAGGAAGGAGAGGTGGGGAGTCAAAAGACTGCTTAGACGAGGGGGAGGGCAGCAGACCTATTACTAGCTTGGGAAGGGGAAGTCGAGCCCCTTATATTCGTCGATATGCACTTTCACTTTAAAGTAAAGAAACAATCGCGGAAGACACATTCTTTTTATCGGTTGAGTAAGGGCGAATTGCTCCTTTAAAAGCTTCTTCAATAGTCGTAAAGAAGTCACACAGAATGCTTTGAGTCTTCCGGCAAAGAGTCTATTCTCGGCATATCAGAAGAAGAAGGATGGATCTGACTCATTTCCTTAGAAGCGTTTGTCTCATGCCAAATGTCTTAGAGAATCTGCTGCTCTATTGGAAGAATCCATAGTTCGTCTAGCCACTTACACGAATAGGATTTATCTTTCAACAGCATTACCGATCTTAGCGCTTTCGACTTCTCATTAAAAATACCCATAAGAACCTCCTTTGGAAGAGATGGTATTGAAAATGTTTCGATATCCTTCATTTCTCTTTGTAAAAAAAAGGTCCTAGATATGCCGCATCCATCCACTAGTAACGGTCGATAGTACTAATCCTAGGTGCCTTAAAAAGGGAATTTGGCTGTCCTAACCTCTTTCGGGGAGTAGAAGATACCTGCGGACATTGAAGAAATAGGCTCTTCCCATCCCTTTCTCCAAGTATGGATGGCAGGTCTCAATTATGCCCACCATACCTGTACTTGTGCTATCGAAAAGCCAATGCTAAATTTCTTCCTATGAAAAAAGGAGTTCGGAATCTACCTAGGTACTGTGAGCCGGTCCTTCTTGCTTTTTTCCCTTCTTCTCAAGGGTTATGAAATAACTGGTTCGATAGGGCCAGGAATGAGGATCGGCAAGTTCGACTTCCTTTGAAAGGATAGTTGACTTTCTTGCGTACTTCTTTCCATCCTGAGAACTTCCGATCCTCTCACTTTGTTCGAGCGACTACCTTCAAATCTCTCCTCTTCTTTCAGTCGAGACTTTCAGTTCCTTAAAATAAATTAATTACAATGTGCAAGGCAAGTAGTGTGATATCCTTAAAAGACTACCAACTCCCCGCCAGCCAGCTTACTTCTCCCCCCCAGTACTACCGTACTATCCCGTCTTCCATAAAAAGCGAAGGATTCAGTTCTATCCCTATTTCCAACTTTCTTATTCATGGAAGGGGCTATTTCCCTTTTTCCTAATTTTTATAATCTCTTAGTTTGGCTATTAGGTATATACCGTAGTCCCCATGTTTGATGCCGGCCCATTTCGCACTAGTTTTCAATTCCGTAAGCATTCCAAACCTTACCATAGTTGGAAGGGAGCGACTTCTACACCCTATTGATAAGAAAAAAAGGTTAATCCAGCTAATAAGTGGGAATTGAATAAAGCTAACGAGAATTCATTTTGGCAGTGGGACAAAAGAAAAAAAAGGCTTCCACCCATGGTTAAAGGGAGAGGCCCTTGACACAATTTTTTTTCGCAAACTTAAGAGTGGAGGGGCATAGCATTTAGAATCATATATTTTGATCCCCAAGTCATTGAGCCACTCACGATAACGTGCAGCTACAACCCAGTGACGATGTTTTCAACAAGGAGGGCGTAATCCCGAAAACGACGCCCTGGGTTTTCCTCCTCAGCTGCGCACACCACACTACAAAGTGGTGACAGAGGGCAAACCTTTTGCCCGACCGTTTTTTAGAGGCAGCCTGCTCTTGCTCAGGTGCCTTGAGTGTTGCAGATGGTGTTCATGGTCTCTTGCTTTTTCTATTCTTGTGGGGGAAGGAGAGATTGGCGTATCTACAAGTTGAGAGTATGCTCGGGCAAGTGGGCTAACCAGAACTCTGAGTAAGGGGAAGAATCTTTGAGAACTTGAGCCAAGGACTGAAGGTTTTCTAGCTCCGCTACTCCAATGACTATTTTGATTAAGGAACTATGGTAATGCAAAGACAAAGAAGGCCTAATAATGGTGAGTTGAATCAGGCGCGGCAGCCGTTCCAAGGCTTTTATGCACTACCGTTCAGGCCTTATTTAAGATATGAGAATGCGGTTTAAGCAAGAGACTCCGGGTTTACAATAACGTATAAAGGCTTATTTTATAAGGTCTGGAGTGCAACAAGTCTTACATTCTGAAATAGAAGAGATAGATTTCATATGCGCTTTTGTAATAATGCTAGTCTTTCTACGTGAATCTTGCTTCCTTGGTCACTGAAGAATGGGCTATCCACTCTAAAAGCTTTTTATCCTTAACCTACTAACTACTTGACTGGCTATCTATCTCTGTTCAGTCTTTCTTTGATCTTACCCTTCTCACTTATGGTTCATCAAGATAGGCTTGATAGTGGCACATTTCCATTTCTTCCATTCGCTGTCCAGAAAACTACAGCTTTAAAGCCTATGTGCGTTGAAGCGCACTTCCGTTTTTTACGCCGGGTCGATGTACGTACAAAAAGTGTAATCCATATTTTTACCCCCCTCCCGAGATACTCATCGAATAGGTTCCACCCACATGATACTTGGGGATACTATGACAGGCCATTAGTTGGTCTTTTATAAGCACCTTCTAACATACTATGCTCTACGTCTCAGATTGCTATGCCTCGGGTCTCAGATCAATTGGATCATCGATCTGTACGTACATGCATATGGATCATCATCTTCAACCTCGAGATCCCCTATGAGATCCTCTTCCAGAGAAGCCCCAGCATATGCTGCCCTTATCTATTCATTGTTCCGGATCCAGATATGAAACTGGAATGGGCTATCCCTTCATCTATGCTATTGGTTTTCAAACCAAAGCATCACATCTTAGGTCTGGAAATGGAAAAGGAATAGGCTTTAGATCCATAAGCCCTAGATATTCTATGACTCCGGAATAGGTTCTTCAAAGATTTATGGTTCAACCCAGGCAGGCAACGTCGATCTAAATCCAGAGGCTATCAAAAAGGCCTAAGCGCCTTTTCTTCCATGAAAGCTGTTAGGGGGGGGGGGATTCGCGAGACCTCATCCCTAGGCAGAATAAATCGATGGAAAGTACGGAAGAATCCTAATAAGAAGGAAAACCGCGGGAAGGAAGATGAAGATGATGGAGATTATGATCTATCAAAGAAGGTGGTCCTCCAGTTTAGTTTGGAAGTCTTATTCCAAAGGTGGCGGTAAACTACTTCTTACCCCAGGTCTTTGGTCCAAAGGAGAATAAACCCGAGTAACTAGATGAGGATGTGGAAAAAAAGGACTCTCCTCCAGTTGCAGAGATTGCATAGGTTGATTCTTGTCTAGAGCTAAGAGACGGATCAGAGGTGAGCAAGGACCCCAATGAAGAGTATACCCTTTCCATAAAAGAAAGACTAACCCAATCCAATTTCACACTCGACATGGAGCTTGTGATAGTTCTTAGAGAAGTAGAAGTGGCAAGGGCTGGAAGAGAAGAATCCCCAGAGAGAGCGAGAGCAGAATGGACGGAGCGAGTCAGCCGACAGCGACGGCTAGGAAGCATGCGAGTGAAAGGGCAAGATGAAAGTGATGCGGGCAGGATATCTTTCTGTTCATCAATAACCGCAGAGGGAGAGGGGCACTCGCTCCGAGTCAGGCTATCTCTCACCTCATTGGTTACAATTTGATCACTTAGTCAAATTGATTTCAGGGTCCCGCCTTCTATCTAGACAGAATTACCGGTCGCTTGACCCAGGGATCCGCAAACAAAACATAGATAGAATTATGGGTCGCTTCGCTAGGGCGCACGACCCGACAATCTACTTCTTAATTAGAACCTCGGATAACGAAATAGATTGAAAAAGAAAAGTGCTCACGGGAGCCAGAAAGAGCGAAAGAAATGTGATTAGATTAACACTAGGAAAGGTCTCCCTTGATGCTTTGTTAATGCCACAGTTCATTCATATAAGTATGTATTTGTGATTGTGATGGTGTTTTGTGATTTACATTACTCATTTAGGTGCTCTTTTTGGCAACGACGGTGCAAGTAGAAAGTAAACAACTTTTGACGATATTTTGGAGTAGTTTTGGTTGTTGTGTGGTGAGTAGATATACTAGCCCTTGCTACTGAAATAAATTTGCTATTTTGATATTCAATGTGTCAAGGCTCTTGTGTTTTAAACGGTTAAATGGTTGTTTTGATATTCCATGAAAGGTGTCCGAGAAAATGTTTCTTTGAATTTTAAATGATACATTATGCAATGTTGTTTATAAATGAAAGATATGTTGATTTAAATCAATATGTGGATTTGATTATGGTTGACATATTATCCTTTTGATATATTGACTTATTGGTTATGAAAATGTTATGCTTTTCGGGGAATTCAATAGTCGTTTGATTTGGTTAAGTTTTGAATGATAATTTGAAATGATTTTACTATTGAATTGTATTGCGTTTTGATGAAATGAATTGAGATTTATCTTTATATGATATGCCTACCCTGTAATGGTACATATTTGAGAGGTGCTGAGTTGTGATATGCACCTGGTTATGTGTTGAGTTAGTGATATGCACATGTGAGATATTGTGAGTGTCTATGCGCATTTGACACAGGGCACTTGATTGATTGTCAGTGAAGGGAGAAGGGCTGAGCCGTGCTAATGATGAAGAAGGGTTAGCCGTCAAGTGTGCCTAGATATGTTGGTTAGACTATAGATAAGTGTTGTGATCCTGATTACAGGTCTAAGGTCTATATTATTGTTACAGGATAATATATCACTGTTATAGTTGATGATTAATACAAACTATGTTTCATATTTAAAGTGAAATTGTTTTGATATCGTTTATATTTGCAAATGCTTCAATTTTGGATTTAACAAGTATTCAGCGTTGTACTAAATTGTTTTCTAGTAACCAATATTATATGATATACTTATTTTAAGTATATAAATGTTTTATTCTTGTTATGTCTATTCACTGAGCTTTCGCTCATTTTAGTTGTTTTAAAAATGTTTTCAGTTAGCAGGGAATTTTATTGTACAAGATTTGGGCTTAGAGTTTGGGCTTGAGACATAGAGGTTGGCCACATCTCCGAGCTTTGAGATGCCTTGATGTTTTGGTTTAAAATAAACTTATTTATACACATATATATATTAAAACATATGTATAAAAGTATATAACAATATGTAGTTTACATACAATGTTTAAATAAAATGTTGTATTAAGGTTTTTCATATATTCATGCTTAATTATTTACATAATACGTTATACGATCAAAATTTGGTATTAAAGATATTTTAAATATCTGTCAAATCTTTTGCTAAGTAAGGCGGGGTCTGACAATTTTGGTATCAGAGCTTCGATTTGATGGTCATGTAGACTCTTTACTTTTGGTTTTTGATATTTTATTTTATTTAATTTTGATTATAGGACCATGGAAGTTCAAGGTCATGGAGATAGGGTTTCTCAACTTGAGATTGTTGGCAAACATGGTAATAATATAGAGGTTGAGGCACAGTCTAGGGGTAGTAGTGATTAGGAAGTAGAGTCTGAGGCTAGGGCTCATGTAGATAATAAACTAGTACGTCCTGAATCGCATGTTGTCCTGATCTTACAACTCAATCATGCTATTTTAGCCAAAACCATTGTTGCTATTTTGAATGCTCAAGAATAAAGGAGAAAACCTGAAGATATTAGTGAGCATGCAAAGAAATGTGGAGCAGTTAAATTTCATGGTATGATAGATTCTAAGGACGTAGATAAATGGCTTTAGGCTACAAAAAAGGCATTCAACACCATAGAGTTGAGAGAACCGCAAAAATTCAGCAATGTGTATGGTCTACTATATGATTCTGCTGATACATGGTTTATATGGTGATCTCTTGACGTAGGAACAGTTTAAAATATAGTTATGTAGGGAGTACTTGACTTAAGCATATAAATTTGAGAAGCATAACGAGTTCATTGCTCTAAAGCAAGGTAGCATGTTAGTGAGGAGTATGTTAGGATTGATTGTTAGCAATGTCAGAATATATGATTAATTGTGATCGATTAGTTTTACTTCCCGAAGATGCTAGTACGTGGTGAGGAAATGGGTAGGAGAAATAATATGAGCTAGAGAATGTTCCTAGCAAGGATAATAATGAGGTTTCGGCCAATGCTAATAAAATGAATTATGATTTGAACAAGGAAAAGAGTTCAAATAGGATATTAAAAGAATAAGGTACCTAGTAGGAAAAGAGAAAGTATTGGAGTAATTGGTAGAACCTGAACCACAAAATGTTTGTGAGAATAAGTTCTTGGACCGAATTGGGCGGTGGATAAGTGCTAATAGTATGCTTAGCATATAGATTTACTCTATGAGGCATGTTATGAGAAGATTGATTTAAATTGAATAAATAAGAAACCATATAATAGGTGTTCAGTGAGAACAGTTAGAGACATTTATGAGATATGAAGTGTTAGTGTTCAAGTACACCAATGAGATATGATATTGGATGGGTATATTTCTGAAATGAAGTATGATGTTAGGTTGATCAACATTAGATGCATTAGAGAGTTAGATCTCGAGTAGACGGATTTGTATCAGCACATCTACATGAATCTATTCTTCATCTTTAGTCATTTACGGTGGATAGTTAGTACATCTAGAGTATGGATTTATATATGTCGACCAACCCCATAATGATTCTTTAATAAGATACGAGCTAGAAGGGTAGGAAATCGTGGATTAAACCTTACGAGGATATTAAGGATATTAAGTGATGTGGAAATTAGTTCAAGTGAATAAGTGGATCTTATCGAAGTGGTGTAGACCCGCATGTTTTGAGGTATTTTTAAATTTAGTGTTTAAATATGATTTGATGGAGTAGAATATGATCGTATATGTTATTCAGTTACAGTAGAACTATTGAGTTTTATTTACATAAAGTATAAGATGATAGATGATATACAATGATAGTGATCGAGGCGTTATCGTTGACATCGTAATGATCAACGAAAGAAGACAGCAAAGAACGATTTCTACAGAGTTGAAAATGTCTAAAGCAACTTATTAAAGAAGTGTTAAAGTATTTTCAAAAGAGTTTATTTAAAAACATTGTGCGCACAAGGAAATAAAATTTTAAACAAAATTTTCTTTTATTTCAAATAGTGAAATTTCTTAAAAGAAAAAGGGGATGCCCTATGTTTTAAAGTGAATTTGAGTTCTTAATAAGTATGGCTGGACATAACTCTGTAGTATCGGAAGAGCTTCGAGATATAAGCATTGACCGTGAGTCGAAGAATTCAAGTAGGTTCTGCTACTCATGTTATAAGAAGTAATTCTTAATGAATATTTTGATTTCTACCCGAGTAGAAATTTAATAACGATAGAGTAGTGTTATCAGGTATTCTAGATGATGATACCAATAATGTAAGACATATGTATCCTTTGAGATAAAAGTATTATAAGGCGGATCGAGCGTGTAGATTGATTAAGAGTACGCTAACGCGATGTTGCACTAAAGATAGAGCAGCGTGATACGAGATGCAGAAATACATCGAATAAGAGTTAGAAATCGATTGTATAGGACAGCCCTATCATACAAAGTGAAGTAGTATCAAGTAAGTTGCATTGGTTGTGAAATATGATGCTAATACTAAATTGAAATTCCATCTAATACGAGAGATGATGATAGGGAAAAGGAGTAAAAAAAAACGGAGGTGAATAAAGGATTAACGTAAATGAGTATGGAAAGTGGCTAATATTCAAGATAATTAATAAGTCTTGTGTATTGATCATGAAAGAAATTCATGATTTACTTAAAGCAATATAAATATAAGGACAGACAAGTGAAGGTACATAGTAAGAAAAAGGTGATTAAAAATAAAAGGTGACAAGTAAAGATAAGGATGTTGTGATACAAGGGAAAAGGAGTATGTAAGTATGAGATTCAAGAAGTAAATGGAGAATGTGAATGAGAGTTAACATTGGAGTTATTGAAAGTGATGGACAAGGAATTAAGGATTGTTGTGGTGGGAATGAGAATCAAATGGAAAATGGGATTAAGCTAAAAGTGATTGAGATATGAATATAATTTCTCTAATAGTAAAGGTCATGAGTTGGAAGTAATGTACACCAAGTCGAGACATTGATTGTATGATGTAATCAGTGAGATTTTCACGAGACCAATTTAATTGAATCTCAAGATAGAAGTTTGACTTCGATCAATTTAAAGTTAAGATTACACTATAATTGTATTTTGGAAAAGTAGATGTTATAGGAAACATGTTGAGTAAGAAATCGTTGAATAATCTCACACGTGATGCAGAAACGTTGAACGGATTCTTAGCTCAAAAATGATCTAATTTCCTCGAGAAAGAAGTCTAGTATAAGGTGGTAAATTTCTGATAGTAAAAGTATCATTTTTTTTGTTAGAATTGAGAAGATGTGAATGATAAATGATAGTATGTGAAAAGGATTGTTATAAATGGAAGGAAAAGTGAGGTTGTGTAAGGTAAAATGAGAAGTGTGCACTAACAAATTGGAATCGTTGTTGATAACGCAAAAGATGTCAGGTAAAGAGTAATGTAAAAGCCACGTAAATAAAAGGAGATCAAATGGATAAAGGGAAGTAGAAAGTGGAAAAGTTGGTAATACGAGCAATAGAGATTATCAACAACTAGTGATTAAGTTGAAGTGCGAGTAAATTAAGATGTTATGACACTTATAATTGGAATCATAAGCAAGGATGATATGTGTTAATAAGGACAATTCAGACATTGGAGGATATGTTACGAATATGTGCAATAGAAGTTTATGGTAGTAAGGACAAATACATAATATTAATGGAATTGACTTACGACAACATCTTTCATTCTAGATCCATATGAGGCATTATATGGTAGAAAGTGCATAACTCCAATTTGTAAGGATGAAGTTGGGAAACGTCCGCTTGTTGGTCCTGAAATTGTTCAAATCACAAAAGAAAAAGTATAGTTGATCGGAGATCGACTCAAGGAGTCCCAAGATAGATAAGAGAGCTATGCTGTTTTGAAGAGGAAGCCGATTGAGCATAGTGTGGGTGATAATGTGTTTCTCAAGATCTCATCATGGAAAAGGATATCAAGATTTGATAAGCGAGGAAAACTAAGTCCAAGGTTCATTGGTCCATATGAAGTAATTGAGAAAATTGGTCCAATAGCTTATAGGTTAGCCTTACCTCCAAAGTTATCACAGATTCATAACGTCTTTCATATTTAAATGCTACAAAGATACAGGAGTGATCCTAATCACGTCTTACTAGTTCAACCTACAGATCTAAAGGATGATTTATCATATGAAGAAGAACTAGTTACTATTTTAGCAAATGAAGATAAAGAGTTAAGAAATAAGGTTATCCTTTAGTAAAACTATTGTGAAAACATCAGGGAAGTGAGGAAGATACTTGGGAACGAGAGGAGGATATGAGAAGTCGATACCCTCATCTATTCTAGCTTAATTTCGAGGAAGAAATTTCCTAAGGTAGGGAGAATTGTCACACACGTACTCTAATGGTAGATTATACATTATTAAACATTAATTATCATGCATTAAAATATTAGAGTTTATTTAGCATGTCAATCGATTAGTTTGAAAATTATTAGGAGACGATAAGTTAATTAAGCTAATTCGAATGAAAATAATAAAATGTTAGGGACTAAAGGTGGAATAAAAGAAAACATGAAGGACTTAATATTCATTTGTTCTCTTGGAGTTATCATGTTAAAACAAAATGTCAATTATAACCTTAAAGTTAATTATGTGTCAAAACTAGGCTATGTACCCTTATGTAATTGTGATTTGATAAGTATTATAACCAAGAGAGAAAATTCAAAATCCTCCATTCCTAACTCAATTTCAGAAACCTAAATCTTAATTCTTCATGTTCTAAGTCATTAAAAGGTGTTGGAAAGCAGAATTGGTAAGTTCTTTCATCTATTTAAGCTTTGAGTTATAGTTACCTCTTTGTTGCTTTGTTCTGTTTGGTGACAGAAATTATAGCTTCTGTATTTTGCATATAAGTCGAGTTATATAACTCCCAATTGAGTAATTCTTGATTTCACAGAAACTTTAGAGTGTCTACTACAACTTTTGTTTTTGAGTTTGATCTGAATCTGTTGTTTTGATATCGAAAATGACCGCGAATGTTTATTCCTTCAACTGTGAAAGCTGTTTGACCTGACCTCACTCAAACTGGTATAACTCATTGCTTAGATATGGAAATTATGAAATTCCTTTTTATTTGGATTCTACACTCAAAGAACTAAAACTTCACCGAAAGGTTTGTTAAAATTATATGTAGACTAATCACAGGACATGTTTGATTAGAAGCTTAATGTTCTGCCTACTAAGGCAGATTTGTTGCCATGTTCATAATCATGCATAAACCATATAGAAATCCATTTGTAGGATCTGAATTTGGGTCAAATAAGTATTTGATATCTGTATAAGTATGTATTTGTGATTGTGATGGTGTTTTGTGATTTAAATTACTCATTTAGGTGCTCGTTTTGGCAACGATGGTGGAAGTAGAAAGTAAACAACTTTTGTCGATATTTTGGACAAGTTTTGGTTGTTGTGTGGTGAGTAGATATACTAGCCCTTGCTACTGACATAAATTTGCTATTTTGATATTCAATGTGTCAAGGCTCTTGTGTTTTAAACGGTTAAATGGTTGTTTTGATATTCCACGAAAAGTGTCCGATAAAATGTTTCTTTGAATTTTAAATGATACATTATGAAATGTTGTTTATAAATGAAAGATATGTTGATTTAAATGAATATGTGGATTTGATTATGGTTGACATATTATCCTTTTGATATATTGACTTATTGGTTATGAAAATATTATGCCTTTCGGGGAATTCAATAGTCGTTTGATTTGGTTAAGTTTTGAATGCGAATTTGAGATGATTTTACTATTGAATTGTATTGCGTTTTGATGAAATGAAGTGAGATTTATTTTTATAGGATATGCCTACCCTGTAATGGTACATATTTGAGAGGTGCTGAGTTGTGATATGCACCTGGTTATGTGTTGAGTTAGTGATATGCACATGTGAGATATTGTGAGTGTCTATGCGCATTTGACACAGGGCACTTGATTGATGGTCAGTGAAGGGAGAAGGGCTGAGCCGTGCTAATGATGAAGAAGGGTTAGCCGTCAAGTGTGCCTAGATATGCTGGTTAGATTGTAGATAAGTGTTGTGATCCTGATTACACGTCTAAGGTCTATATTATTGTTATAGGATAATATATCACTATTATAGTTGATGATTAATTCGAACTATGTTTCATATTTAAAGTGAAATTGTTTTGATATCGTTTATATTTGCAAATGCTTCCATGTTGGATTTAACAAGTATTCAGCGTTGTACTAAATTATTTTCTAGTAACCAATATTATACGATATACTTATTTTAAGTACATAAATATTTTATGCTTGTTATGTCTATTCACTGAGCTTTCGCTCATTTTAGATGTTCTAAAAATGTTTTCAGTTAGCAGGGAATTCTATAGTACAAGAGTTGGGCTTAGAGTTTGGGCTTGAGACATAGAGGTTGGACACATCTCCGAGCTTTGAGATGCCTTGATGTTTTGGTTTAGAATAAACTTATTTATACATATATATATATTGAAACATATGCATAAAAATGTATAACAATATGTAGTTTACATACAATGTTTAAATAAAATGTTGTATTAAGGTTTTTCATATATTTATGCTTAATTATTTCCATAATATCTTATACGATCAAAATTTGGTATTAAAGATATTTTAAATATCTTTCAAATCTCATGCTAAGTAGGCGGGGTCTGACTGGAGTAGCGTTTAGAATCATATATTTTGACCCCCAAGTCATTGAGCCACTCACGATAACGTGCAGCTACAGCCTGATGACGATGTTGTCACAAAGGAGGGCGTAATCCCGAAAACGACGCCCTGGGTTTTCCTCCTCAGCTGCGCACACCACACTACAAAGTGGTAAAAGACGGAAAACCTTCTGCCCGACCGTTTTTTTGAGGCAGCCTGCTCTTGCTCAGGTGTCTTAAGTGCTGCAGATGGTGTTCGTGGTCTCTTGCTTTTTCTATTCTTGTTAGGGAAGGAGAGATTGGCGCATCTATAAGTTGAGAGTGTGCTCGGGCAAGTGGGCTAACAAGAACTCTGAGTAAGGGGAAGAATCTTTTAGAACTGGAGCTACGGACTGAAGGTTTTCTAGCTCCGCTTCACCTATGATTATTTTGATTAAGGAACTATGGTAATACGAAGACAAAGAAGGCCTAATAATGGTAAGTTGAATCAGGCGCGGCAGCCGTTCCAAGGCTTTTATGCGTTACCGTTCATGCCTTATTTGAAATAGGAGAATGCGGTTCAAGGAAGAGACTTCGGGTTTACAATAACGTATAAATGCTTATCTTATAAGGTCTAGAGTGCAACAAGTCTTACATTCTGAAATAGAAAAGATAGATTTCATAAGCGCTCCTGTAATAGTGCTAGTCGTTCTACGTGAATCTTGCTTCCTTAGTCACTAAACAACGGGCTATCCACTCTAAAAGCTTTTTATCCCTAATATGCTAACTACTTGACTGGCTATCTATCTCTTTTCAGTCTTTCTTTGAACTTACCCTTCTCACTTGTGGTTCATCAAGATAGGCTTGATAGTGGCACATTTCCATTTCTCCCATTCGATGTCCAGAAAATTACAGCTTTCAAGCCTACGTGTGCTGAAGCGCACTTCCGTTTTCTGCGCCGGGTCAATGTACAAAAAGAGTAATCCATATGTTTACCCCCCTCCCCCTCCCGAGGTACTCATAGAATAGGCTCCACCCCCATGATACTTGGGGATACTATGACAGGCCTTTGGTTGGTCTTTTATAAGCACCTTCCAACATAATATGCTCTACGTCTCTGATTACTGTGCCTCGGGTCCCAGATCAATTAGATCATCGATATGTACGTACATGCATATGGATCTTCATCTTCAACCTCGAGATCCCCTATGAGATCTTCTTCTAGAGAAGCCCCATCATATGCTGCCCTTATTTATTCATGGTTCCGGATCCAGATATGGAACTGGAATGGGCTATCCCTTCATCTATACTATTGGTTTTCAAACCAAAGCATCACATCTTAGGTCTGGAAATGGAAAAGAAATAGGCTTTGGATCCATAAGCCCTAGATATTCTATTGATGACTCCAGAATAGGTTCTTCAATGATTTATGGTTCAACCCAGGCAGGCAACGTCAATCTAAATCTAGAGGCTATCAAAAAAGCCTAAGCGCCTATTATTCCATGAAAGCTGTTAGGAGGGGGGGGGAGGGATTAGCGAGACCTCATCCCTAGGAAGAAGAAAAGAAATGGAAAGTACGGAAGAATCCTAATAAGAAGGAAAACTGCGGGAAGGAAGATGAAGATGATGGAGATGATGATCTATCAAAGAAGGTGGTCCTCCAGTTTATTTTTGAAGTCTTCTTCCAAAGGGAGCGGTAAACTACATCTTACCCCAGGTCTTTGGTCCAAAGGAGAATAAACCCGAGTAACTAGATGAGGATGTGAAAACAAAGGACTCTCCTCCAGTTGCAGAGAAAGACTAACCCAATCCAATTTCACACTCGACATGGAGCTTGTGATAGTTCTTAGAGAAGTAGAAGTGGCAAGGGCTGGAAGAGAAGAATCCCCAGAGAGAGCGAGAGCGGAATGTACGGAGCGAGTCAGCTGACAGCGACGGCTAGGAAGCATGCGAGTGAAAGGGCAAGATGAAAGTGATGCGGGCAAGATATCTTTCTGTTCATCAATAACCCTATAGGTAGAGGGGCACTAGCTCCGAGTCAGGCTAAGTCTCACCTCATTGGTTACAATTTGATCACTCAGTCAAATGGATTTCAGGGTCCTGCCTTCTATCTAGAATCTTTCCCCTCCGGAGACCCGGGAACCAGCAAACAAAACATAGACAGAATTACTGGTCGCTTCGCTAGGGCTCACTACCCGGCAATTTACTTCTTAATTAGAACCCGGATAACGAAATAAATTGAAAAAGAAAAGTGCTCACGGGAGCCAGAAAGAGCGAAAGAAATGTGATTAGATTAGCACTAGGAAAGGTGTCCCTTGATGCTTTGTTAATGCCACAGTTCGTTCATAGAAATATGAATGCTAAAGACTAGTTAAAGAAGAAGGCGAGCTGGCAGATGAGATAAGCCTAGAAATTCACCCGAGTAAGACCGACTTAAAGTGGATATAGTTGATCCCTATAAAATAAAAGGGGTTCTCTCTCTCTTGATTAAGCCATTTCTTTTTAAGGCGCTTGGAGATCCAGTTTGAGTGGAAGTTCCTATTGGAGTGGAGTCTGCCGCTTTCTAGCCTCTACAACTAGTGTAATAGTAGTGGCATTTTCATCAGCCTTCATAACAAGATATCCTCCACTGGAGGGCTATAGATAAGATTATAATGTAGGGTTATACGGTATATAATCTATTTTTTTCCTTATGAGTATAGAGGATAGTAATAGAATATCATCATAGCGCTCGTAATAGAGCTAGGTCAAGAGTCAGGAGCAAGAGGTCTTTTCCTGTTTACGAATCCCATACAGGTTCTCGGGAAGACGACGGCGCGATTTCATATGTGGGAGGCGTAACTGCAGCAGCATTAAATAAAGTATGAGGGTGGTGGCTGGCAGGCAGCCCTCGTAGCAACGATTATGTAACTGTTCAGGGAGCTCATAGTACTATGGGAGCTGTACGTATTCTCTATAATAGTAGTTCGTTTAGGAAAAGAGAGGTGGCGACCATTCTCAAGAACCAATCTGCTTGGGAATCACTGTCAGGTACATGGAAGGGTCAGATTGAGAAAGAGAGAGAGAGGTCGTTTAGAATGAATGAGAAAGAAAAAAAGCCCATGCATTCAAGAGCGACTACCGTGCGGAAAGCAAAGTAAGTACCGTGTAGACTCTTCACTTCAAGAGGGATTACTGTGCGGAAAGCAAAGTAAGTACCGTGTAGAGTAGACCTACACAGGTGCTTCAAGAGATGATGAAATAAGCAAATAATCAAACATGGCCTACCCATTTTGAGAAGCCGCTAAGTGGATGAATAGAAAGAAAGAACCACGAGTGAACAAAAAGAAGGGGCAAGATAAGATTCATTCAATGCTCTGTAGCCGAGGGCGAGTTCTTCTTTGTTGAAAGGTAGAGTATGCCATCACCCATAGTTGAAGGAGCAAAGCATGCTACCGAGTTTACGAGGTGAAGGAGCATTCAACTGATTGACTGCGGCGAGGTTTCCATTGGTGTGACCTTTCTTATTGTTTCTGTGGTCTTGTGAAAAAGGTCTCGCTGGTGTGGTGTTACATGATCTGATGTGAAAAGGCATGGATAGAGTGTTTAATAGTTAACAGGCTAAGGGTAGAGACCGCTTTCTTGCGAGATGCTTTGAATCACCTAAAAAAGCAAGCCCACTACACGCTACGAAGGTAGTGAAGGAAGGCGGTTCAATCATTGAGGAGTTCAATAACTTTTAATAAGAATCAGCCATAAAAGGCTTAAGTGTTGCTAATGTCGATCTTGGCTAGGGCTTCTCTTTACCCAGAGATTGGATAAGGTTCACAGCTTTCACGACTGCACTTATAGATGGACATGAGAAAAAATAGACTGCCTTCCCTTACCCGAAAGCTTAGAAGGAATAAGTCATAGCCTGTAGATGGACATGAGAAAGAACCTTCTATTGCCCATAGCCAAATAGAATGAGTATGGCGAGGTAGCTGTGAATAAGAAGAAGAGGAGAAGTCACCCGGTAAAGCCCCATCTTTGAATAAGGCAATTGCCTACATTCTAGCACTTTCAGTGCCTTACTTCACTTCTTCGCAACAAAGGAGAATCCATTACGGAAATCCTGGCTAGTAATGGCACTCAATAGTTCAGAGACAAAGGAAAGCATACAGCCAATCTGTAACATAGAGATAAAAAGAAGAAGCAGGCTGGCTGAGGTCATTCTACTTGCCGAGGAGGAAATGTAAATTCTTACTTCTTCCTTTTGATTTGAATACTGCGATTGCTAACTACTGTCCTTAACTCTTATTGCCCTAGAAGCCAGAACTCTTAACAGCGGGAAGCGAAGGAACCGTAGGGCTTAGCTCAGGGCAGGGAGTGAGCCTTGGGTCATAATGAATATAGACGGAGTTTAGCGGAATCCATATAACTATTTGGCTTAGCGTTCGTATAAAACTAGAATTGCAGGGTTTCTTCCAACACTTTATTCCCAGTCCAATGCTTTTCACTAGGAGAAGAACTAGAAGAAAAACTCTTCTTTATATACATATACAATTATCAGTCTAGTTCGCCACAAGTGATGAAAACAAAAAGGAAATAACCACTAGTCCAACACCCACGAAAAATGAATAGGCTCTTTCAGAACAAAATAAGGCTTTTTCGACGCTAACTAAAAATGGAATAAATAAGATCGGACAATTCTTTACCTTCAGCTTAGATTCCCATGAGGAAGATTTCCGCCTCTAGTAAGAAATAGATCAGACATGATCAATAGTAGAAGGAAGCGACATAAGAGGGAAATGAAATAAGTACAAAATCAACAGCTTTACCTTGACAAACCTGCACTTTGACAGCAAAAACTGCCTCCTACTCACGGAGAACAGATATAAGAAGGATATGAAGGCTCGCTCGCGCTTAGAATTTTTAACATGTATGCAGGTCCCAACACTGTAGGAACCACTTCTATTTACTGACCATATCACAATTCAATAAGGACTGGACTCAGCGATAGCCCTTAGTCCTGATTCATTGCTTTATTCGCCGCTTCTACTTCTTTTTGAGGTTCAATGGACAGCTGCTTGGTTTGGTTCAGGAAAGTAAGAAGTCAGACTGGCATCTTAGAATAAAGGAAGATCTGGTTCTTCAAATGCAAGACTAGCTCTCTCTCCTAAGCGCTAAGAGTGATTCCTGATAGAAAAGGAGTTTCAGTTCCCCTTTGTAATTCAACTAGTTCTTTTAAATTTTTAGAGAAGGAATGAGAGTAATTCCACTAGACAAGAGCTGCAACTGGCTGTTTGAGAACAAAGAAAGGTAAGCCTTTCCAGTAGTTGTAGTTGCCTTTGCTTCTGCTTTCAAACCTACCGAGCATAGTGCTTTTAAGGCTTTGCAAAGGTTTCTCCTTTTTTTATTCTTCTCCTTAGCTTTGTCATTTTTGGAAAGTGCTTGCCTCTTTGTGCTTGCCCTCCGCAGTCTTGGGGACACTTTTCAGAGGTCGCTTCGAATCAACTAGCAAAAAGAAGGGAGTAATGAAGGACATATGAAGCAGAGACTTTCGTTCCTCTTCTTTTTTCTTTTGCTTTCTCTCAGCTAGTCTTTTGAGCTCTCTCGCTCGGTCGGAACAAAGCTAGTGCCTTAAGCAAGCTTGTTTGTTGTAAGGCTGTCGAATTCCCTTCTTTTAAAAGATGTTGTTGATGCTAACACGCCTATAAATAGATGTTCCCCACTGCTCATCTAACCCTTGGGAGCCTTAGTGCAACTCCGGGTATAGAGGCCGAGGTAGGCCCTCAGGAAGGTCAAAGTCAGGTTTGAGAGTTTTGTGGTAATAGATCCGTTTTTCTAAGATGGCTCACGTTATTCCTTGTAAGAAGATTTCTAATGCTATTCACATTGCATACCTCTTTCTTACGAGGTTGTTAGGTTGCATGGGGTACAAAAGACTATAACGTCTGAGCGGTCGGGAGAACTTGATGGAAAAAGTTAGGAACTATACTAGAGTTCCGCAGTGCATACCACCCACAAACAGATGGTCAAATGGAAGTCGTAAACCGCTGTTTGGGAAATTGGTTGAAGAGTCTTACAGGGTAAAAGAGAACCTCTCAGTACTGGTTTTAATTCCAAGCGAAATTCGATTCGCTTATAACAGTTCGATAAATCGGTCTACTAGGAAGTCCCCATTTCAGGTCGTAAATGGCAGGTCACCTAACAGTGTCTTAGATTTTTAGCCTTTACCTTCCGGGTCTCACTAATCCCAGTTCGAAAAAAAGCAATAGGAATCTGCGCCATTGGTACCATTCCTTCTTCACTTGCTCCTACCTCTATAGGAAAAGAGGTTTTTCACAAAGATTGATTAGAAGACCCATAGCTTGAGAATTCCCCATTCGTTGTTTTGAGCTTCAAACTAGCACGTTAATGAATCGAGGAATTGCGCATGTATGTAAGGTCTATAGGTCTGTAAAGGAGAATCAAGATTAGACAGGGAGTACTAGAAGCCATTCTATAATTATAAAATATGATAAATAGTGGAGTTGCCTAACAAGAATAAGGGTATATTAGAAATTATAAGGAGAGAGGAAGGGTATATTAAAAGTTATTGGTCTTCTAAGAGATGATTTCTTGACGGCCCTGGATGTAGTTCTTTATCTATATATGAAGAAATGAACCGGGTAAACTCACGAGAAGAAGAAAAGGTAGGCCTGTGTTTTGATTCCGTTTTATGATCTCTAGCCTATCTAGACCCGCATTCTTTCTTGCCCATGAGACCTTTTCTTGAACGTCCCAGCAAGCCATCCCTTGAAACGGAGCTCCTCCTTGACAAGGCGTCATAGGTTGGAAAGAAAAAAGTATCTCCTATAGCGGGACACTTGTCCTCTTTCCGGTCTTCAAAACAAAGAAGCTTCACTGGGAGGTACTAGTAATAGAGATGCATAGTATAAAATGATCATAGTATAGGATAAAGAAAAGACAAAGACTAAGTAATAAATAAAAAAGATCTTCCCCAAACAACACTATCGGTGAATCGGGCGAATAGGGCTAAGGGGCATTTGCTTTGCTTTTCAATGTGTAACTCCTTAATGATGTTTAGAAATTCCTTATTTTTTCGTCTGTACTTTACTAAAAGTCTGGTTATATGATTGAGTAGGAATTGTCGTAGGTAAAGTGGTCATCACCCTTTTCTCTTCTATAGTAGCCATTAAAGGCGAGGCCCTGTTCAAGGAATTGGACAGGGGGGCTGGTGTGGGATAGAGGGCCTGCCTGCTTTAGAAAGGAAAAGAATACACTTTTGATGAGCAATTCTGGAACTCGATGACCTAACTTCTAAGTCTTTGATCTTCCTAGCCATATCGAACTTCATCCTAGAGCAGCGGGTTTTCTCCCTTTCTATTTTCCGACTATTTTCCGATAAATATTCGTTGATTCTCCGTTCACATCCCCTGTAGAGGAAGAAGATAATAGGGTATGAGTCAATGGAGGAATAAGCGGTGCTAGTCTTGTCGGCCTATCCCCTGCGATAGAAGGCGGTGGTACAGAAATCTCATAAAAAGGGATGGGCGGAATCGAAAACTTCCCACGGAGAGCGGTAATAAAAGAGGGAGGCTTTCGAAGCCTAGCCCTTTATGCTTGAATTTGACTCTATCTCGCTATTCAATACAATAGGAAGGTGACAGTTCTAGATCTGCCTTTCTTGAAGAAGGGCGAAACAACGGAGTAGGGGTCGGTGTGAACTCGTCACTATGGGGGTTTCCCTTGGTTTCGGTGGAAGCGATAGAGATTTAGAGTAGTTAAGAACTCAAAAGCAAAAGCAAGCTCGCTTGGTAGCAACCATTGGAACTCAAGAGAAAAGTTAGATCTGACTAAAGAGTGAATGCAATAAATGGAAGAGAAGACAATTGCGTGTCTTTCGCAAGGAGAGGGAAAAGAAATGGGGATTAAATTAAGGTAGAGAGATCACTACGGGGTAAGGCGACTATAAGAGGAAATACCTTTTAACAACAGGAGATAACAAGGGAAGAGCATCTTGGTTTGGCTTTGGATCGGTTGGCCGAGGTTGAGGTAGAAGGAGCGTAGCCACTCGGGTCAATGGAATGGAGCACGAACGAAGTGAGAGGTTATAAAATACCCTCGCTAAAGCTAAAAAGACTTTTTTATGGTTGTTGGCCAGCAAACCGGTATCTCGCCCAAAAAGCAGACCCCTACTTTAAGTAAGTGTGAGAGGAAGGCCTGAAGATAGGAAGACCTCCTCTTCTTAGTGTGGGAAGAAGTTCCTCGATTTCCAGCTCCCTTTCACCTCACCGATGCGCTCCTGTCACGCAGTAGCCCGACAAAGAGAGGGGATAGATGGATGAATGGAAAGACTAGTTATTGCCCTCAGCCTAAGTGTATGGAGGTTGGGGTTTTGACATCATAAGCTCGAAAAGGTGATAGAAGGATAGGAACGAAGTCACTTTACTGACAAGTTACGGGAGGAAGTTGCTCACTAAGGATTGCACGGAGATGAAAGATACGGAAAAGGAGATGCGGGATTCTTACGCCGTAAGGCAATCACAATGGAAGTTGAAGCTAAGCGTATTATATTAAGTAAATCTCAGTCTTGTCTATGAGGAAGATACCTGAGGAGGCGAGTTAGCGATCAAGCGGAAAAGGACTAAGAAAAGCAGGTAAAAGGCTAGAAGATCAAGGCGCTGTAAAATAAGCGATTGTTGAAGCAGCTGCCTTTGGTCTTAACGTCTTTAATAAAGAAGAAGATCCCAAGTGCTATCCTCCAGTCTTCTTATTTCTTTGTTCACGGACCCGATGTGATAGAATATGCCGCTATTGAATCAACAACTTTTGAATGAAAGCAACAGGCCCCTTATTCAAATCTAGACATAGAGGGAAAACCCGGTTTAAAGAGAAGGAGGTTTGGCATTCAATCAGAATAAGCTGTTAATGAATTTCCTCAAGCAATATCCTGATTAGGTACCTCTTAAGGAAGTGAGTGAGTGACCTATTAGTCATAGGGCATTGGTGGGATAAGAAGAAGTGAGGGAGAATACCGTAGCTCAGTTCAGTACTGCTTTAATAAAGCTTTTTCCCGTGGTGAAATTTGTTACAGAGACAGGGGCTTTTGCGTAGGAGTTCGTGCATGGATAGGCGATAGAGGCAGAGAATTTTCCGCATCTAGTCTAGAATAGGGGAAAGGGTGATTCCCTCGTATGCCCAACCCAAACTCATTCATAAAGTATAGCTTGATTGTTCACATGTTAGTTGACCCAACCGGATAATTGCCTCCTTTATACCTAAAACAAATCCCTTCTCCTGGGTCTGGGCAAGTGAGTCCACAACAACCACCCTAAAGTTACAAAAAGGAGAGAAAAACCTATCATTTCAAATGAATTCTATTCGTCTTCTTTATTCTTAAGAGAACCCCCCCCACCACCAATGCTCCTATAGTACTCGCAATTAACACCTCCCTAAGACTATGAGATATATATGGCGTCTTAAGACGATGCTCTGTACGATAGGCAATGATTTAGAGAATGGCTAGGCTAACTAGGAAGAACAGGCTTTTGTCCATATAGATGCGCAAAATCGTCTGTAGTCTCTACAATGATATTTGAGGAAGGAGACTTATTCCTCTGGTTAAGAGGGATTACTCCATCTCCATCATTTCATAATTTGGATATAATAAGTAGGATAGAGCTGATGCAAGAGCCGTCTAAGTGTCGTAGCGAAGAGCCCTAAGTTTATTTATAGTCAATCTTATCTCCTAGCTATGAAATGAAGTAAGGATAGTGTTACGCTTAACACATGCATGATGGTTCTTTCTGATAAGATAAAGCAAACCCTATGAAAAGTGTACATACTTCAAGTGCAGACGAGTACAAACTTTACTTGATGACTAGAGTAGGGTTTCAACTAACTGGAAACCGATATCCAACTAGCTCTCTCTCTCTACGGGTCCCTCCTTTCCTATAAGGGGGTACGCATAAGAAAACAAGGATTGTCGCTTGAGAGCTGTCGTACGGGACCTATGGACTTGCTAACGAGGAGACGGGACAAGACGCTCTACTTGAAAGGCAATGTCTTAGTTGAAGAGTCTTTATCTGCTGTTGATCAATGGGCTATAGTGAAATGGCCACATTCCCGATCCAATTAATGCTATTTATCCATTCGAAGAACCTGCTCCAGAGCCACCAAGCAAGGGACCTGCTCTGTTGGAGACAAAGAAGCCTCTTAGTTCGTCGAAAGGTATGGGATCAATCTCCGCATCGTATAAGGCCTTTCATCTCTGTCCGCTCTCGATTTTTTTTTCATTTTATCATAGCGGATTATCACCCCCTCAACCAACAAGTCAAGCGAATCGACCTGAACCAATCGACGATTCGTCCGTTGTCAGATCATGATAAACGATAGGCCGCTGGCTTTGCCCATGGCACAAGAAGAAAAGAAGCTACTCAACTACTAAAGCGAGGTTTTAAATCCTTTTTATATATTATATATATTGAATAGTTCTTCATGCATGGCTTCTTTCCAACATGACTGAGATGCACCTTCAGAATCAGATTAAGGCTCAACAATGGAACTGAAAGGCAAAAAAATGGGAAGAAGAAAAGAATCATATGTGAGACGATCAGGAGGACGAGATATAAGAGAGGAGCGACGTACCTCAAAATAAAGAGGAGTAGGAGTAGAACTGTGACCAAAGGAGCAGCTGATGACGAAGCCAAGAGAGTTTGGTGAGCTGAATCTGTCCGGAGTTGCGCCTTCGATAAGTAAAAACTAAGAGGCTGGCGGAATGAAGGGACGGATCCAGCCTTGGGTTACTACAACATGTTCAGTACCTGTTCGCTTACGATGTGGCTCTCTTTTAAAGTACCACTTCTTGCAGATCTTAGGATACTTAGTTCCCTATCCTTGCCAGGCTTCGTCTTTTTTTTTGGATTTCTCATATGAAATAAAAAATATACCTATCCATTGTTTTTACATTGAGGTCAGTAACGTTGGTGAATTAGGTGAAGGTACGGAAAGAGAGGGATTCGAACTCTCGGTAAATAAAAGCCTACATAGCAGTTCCAATGCTACCCCTTAAACCACTCGACCATCTCTACTAATCTATTCATGTTTGCGAAGACGGCGCTCCCGTCTTTTTTTTATATCTATACTGGCTTAAATCAATGAATTGGAACGACTCGAACGATCGGTCTATTTTTTTTTTATGAGTTTAGTCTTTTTTTATTTAATTTCGTACAGTACAATTTTCTTTGTGGGATTGTTTTCCCACGAGAGGTAATTAAAAGAAATTCAGAAATGGATTGCTACCTATGCCTATATCCTTCATTCTTATGATATTTTGTCGGGCTTTCCTCGACTCTTCCTTCTAAATAAAAAGTTTTGGGTTTTCTAGGTTCATAACGTAGCGGAATTTCAAAAAATTTATCTAAAACCCAAACCAAGATCCATGTAATTCGAATAAATACATTAACAACAAAATTTACACTTACTTGCATGTCGAATTCAACAGCAATGTAGGAAGGAAGGAGGTGGTTCACTTTGGTGATGCCTGGTCTCAAATCAAAAACGCCTCCAAAAGAATGCGTCCTCTACGAGTATCCACACGAACAGACCTTAACCAAAACTAGTGCTTGTGTGCTAGCAATATTTCTTCACAAGCAATTTTGAATTTTGGTGATTTAGTGAATAATGAATTTCGTGATCCTCAAACCCATTCCTTAATGTGTATTTATAGTCATACAACAACACTAGGGTTTGAGACAAATTCGTATTTCAATCTCATTGTAACTCTTACAAGTTTATGTTTATCAAAAACTCCTTTTTGATAATCATCCATATATATATTAATTATTATAATTATTATCTTCAAAAAATAATAAATTAAGAAAAACAGTTATCCTTAAATTTTGAATTAATATATATTTATTAATATATATATATATATATATATATATATATATATATATATATATAATAATAATAATAATAATTAATCACTTAATCACATTGGGCTTGTACAACCCATAACTGTTTTGGGCCAGTTCTTAGTGTGTGACCCTATAGGTTCATATAACGTTGACAGTAGGCCCGAAATCCCTATTTCAACCAACAAGGCATACGTGGCATCTAGCAAGACATTATGCCTACCCGAGTTATACGAATATCGACAATCCGATTTAACCATTTACAATAATATTTTAATCCCTTTGTCTCTCGATATCCAGATTGAATATAAGGCATATTCCTGTTATCCTTATAATATTTAATTATTAGTTTCCTGATTCTAAGTAGACTGAAAATGATAACTCTTTATCAATTCATTTAGCATGGCCATGCATTTCCTTTAGTCTATCTTCTTCAAGGGGCCCATAGATATCTTACTCAAATAAATGAGGGACAAATTTCCTTCTCAGTCACCCACATTTCTCACATAGTTACTTTCATATCCAATAACAATCTATTCCATTATCCTGTTAAAGATAATGTAAGACTATATCAAAATATGAAATAGCTATGTAGAAATCCATGATGATTTCAAGGTCAAAGGAGTATAATAATAAAACTGTAATGAGAATTACTTATGACAGTGATTTATGTAGTATTCTCAAAGTGAGCCATCCAGTGCCTTATTTCTCAAATAGCACCTATGATTAGTAAAACATAATCATCAGTCAACATCATTCTAGTCTGAATGTTCTAAGACTAGGGATAGATAGAATATAATTCTTTTATAAAACCTAAGGGTTCTACTATCAAGTCACATACTTGATGACCTTAGAAAGAATTAACCATTCAAGTATTTTAATCATTAATATAAAATGATAAAAACTGCCAATTAATAAATAACAAAATGATAAAGTCAAAAAATGATCAAACATGATTGACCTAGTGCATATCACTAACAAAAAGGACACCTAATGTTTCCCGTCTCCACTTATATTCAATTATAGGCCTTCCAAGAGAGAGAAGGCGAGGGCAAAAAAGCATTCACACAACTATCGATGCTCCGTCTCCTCACAGACTGTATTCCACACCGTTCTTCTGGTTTTTTTAGGGTAGAAGGAAGGGAAATCCTTTGTTTGAGTATTACCAACCGGGGACAAAGAAATTCCTCTCCTATTAAATTGAATTTCAAGCGAAGAGAGGGAAGAATCCCATGTGTTAAGCATATCAATGTGGCATCTATACTAATCAAAGATGGCATCGACTTGATCGAGAAAAATGGAAAACCCGATGGAATACGGTCGAACAGATCAACTCACAAGGAGATTGGGGGCGACATGACCTAGAAGCTATGGCTCTATTCATACTAGAGTAAAGGCTAAGAACTGTCTCGCAAGGGTAGACCATAGTTGGGGGGTGGCTATCTATCATTATTACGTCGGCGTTAAAAACCAGGATGATTCCTGATATATTGGTAGAAAACGGATCCGGACTCTGGGGCTGCATTCAACAGCGTCTCTGCAGGCCTCGAAAACGATCTTCCTCATAATCTGGCTCTTAAATAGAACACTACGTGAGACACTTAATCCCCTTTTTATCTCCGGAAGAGTTTCGCGGGCAGAAGAAAAACCAAAACCTTAACCTTCTTTTCACAAAAGAGGGTGAAAAAAAGCTTCCTGTCTTCGCATAAGTCCGTCCCGGAGGAAAGTGGCGTGAAAGATTTTTTTAGGCTTGAGGTGTCTTTGGGCTTTCTTTCTTAAGGCGGGAAGCCAAGGAACTTCTTTCATTTCAAAGAAAGAAAAGAGGCGATCTTAATTGTTAAAAGAAGATTCTTCATCTAATCAGCACTGACTGTTTGAGGGATTCATTCACTGGCTCTGGAGAAAGCACTCTTAGGACAAGTACTGCACTAATAGGACTGCCTGGACAGCTAAAGGATTCACTAGAAAGTTCCCCATTTAATAAGAAAGAGCTAAGTGGGCTAAGATAGAGCTAATTCTTAATTATGTACCCCTACCTAAAAAACGATTTTCGAAGTAAAAAGAACTTTAAAGAAAGAATAATGCCAACAATGAGACTGACCGCTGGGACAAATCTTATTTGAAAGAAAATTAGCAAACGTTGGCTTGTGCAGAACCGAGACCGTGCTACTAAACTGGCTGACTGGGCTGGCTACTCCCTGTGCTCCCCGCTCCCAGCTGCAATAGGAAGAAAGCAAGGACTGATTTGATTCTACTGCTCCTTCACTGAGGGGAGGCACTTCGCTACCTTTTGTTCTTTATTTCGACGGTTACTTTTTGGAGATCGTACGCAATCACATCTTTTCAAAGATTGCATTGTTGTGCCAACTGGCGTGCATGAAGCTAGGGGCTTTGTGGTCTTAGGAAAAAAAATTCCCTGTTATTCTCGTCGGGCAGGAATAATCGACGCGAAAGCCTGCTTTCTTTCTTGCCACGCACTTATACATGCCGAAAAGATGTGTTTTTGCTTATATACTAGTAGTCGAATCGACAGCTATAGCTATACCAAGCGATAAGCCTAAGAGCAGTGGATGGTATTCCCAGCAGAGCTAACGCCTGTTTTAAGCTTATTACAGCTTAAGATTCTCTGAAGGTGAGAGGTTCCTTCTCTCTAACAACTCTAGGTTTTACAACCGCCAAAAAAAACTGCCTAATGTCTCATGCATCTTTAGAACTATGGAACTACCCTCTAATATGGCACTTTCAACGATTGGACGTGTACGTATCCTATAAAATAAAAGCTTCTCCTAACGGGATTGAGTGCACCGCAAGACCAGGTATTGATTGGAAAGCGATATTCAAAGGGCGATGGTCAACTGACTATCGCTCTCTTAGTTATAGTTAGGAAGGCAAGAATAATGTAACCTTTTCCTTTGATTGCCAGAAAGAACACGATCAGCATATGGGAAATCAAGTATGAAAAGAGGTGACGTCACTTATTAGCAGAAATAGATATCTTTCTTGGTGGTTGGGCGGTCGAGTTACAGAGCGATTTAGAACATCTATAACATAGTCCACTGTTACTGTTGGCGGAAGCCAATTATCACCAGCATTCAAAAATCTCCTAATGGATATAAAAAAACTTCTGCTTTATCTACTACTTACAATTCGATTGGATTCAAAGCTAGATAGCAGGAGTAAAGCTACTCAGCTAAAGCAGCATCAACTTCGGGCTACAGATAAGAAGAAGAAGCATTGAGCAACGCACTTACTTCGCATGCCTTAAGGCAGCCATGAGTTGCCCTTCAACAGTAAGAAAGGTAGAAAGGAATAGAGTAAAGGAGTCAGTAAAAACACACGATTGAAAAGAGAACAAGACAAGACCTCCGTATATCAGTTTGTTCTTTCTAAGTCTTCTTCTTGCATAGAATAACACAACTTTCAATTATATTATATAATAAGGTAAGACAATGGGCGAAAGCTCGATCCAGCAATAGCAATATCCCATGAAAAAAGAAAGAGCGAATGCCATGGTTCTTGTTCAAGAAGAAAAGAAACTGTTGTCGGAATAACCGCAGTAAGGAAAGGAAGTTAGGCACTCATATCATATTCTTGCCCACAAGCAAGAGGTATAATAGTAGATGAGGACGGGATCAAATTATGTTGGAGGAAGGGAAAATTCCCTATTAGCAGGTTTGGAAGAGCTGAATTGCAGGACTAAGGAACTACTAGGCCAACAGGGACAACTATGGCGGGAAAGCAGTTCCACCACTCAATCTGAGAGAAAAGAAGATGAGAGCCAGAATTAACACATTCAATTAAATGACCAATTCCACTCATTGAGGGAGTTGAAAAAGCCTTTCTTATAGTCGGTCTAACCCAACCTTCTTAACTTGGCACACATATGACATCAATCAATCAACCAAGTCAGCCAACTACCAGCGTTAGGTCCCCCAGTCGATGAGGGTAAGGAGGAAGCGATAGCCAGCTCTCATTGATGATTTCTCACCTTCTTACCCTCTCTTGGATGAAGCAAGCATATAACTGACGATATGGATTGAGCAGCGAGATCAGTTACACTAGCCCGGGGATCATCACTGTCTTAGCGCAAACAGTCTGGAGCCAAAACAGAGTACAGATTCAAATGGAGGGATGTGAAGAGAAAGAAAGTCAATGACACCACGCCAGACAGACCGGAAAGGGAAGAAGTAGCTACCATTTTACTTTTCCTTTACATGTTTTTCCCTGTCACGAACTCTGATGTCACTGTCAACAAGAAAGAGAGAGATAGACTGGGAGAATAAAGGGTGTCAGGGACGAAAGAAAAAGTCCCAATCCAAACAATAGATCACGTAGTCCCTGGAATCCAATACTGATCCTAAGTAGACCTCTTCTTCATCCTTTGCCCTGACTCAATCATCCCACTAGGAAATATTCCAGCCGATTGTCGAAAAAGGGTAAAAGTCTTAAGGCAAGCGCATCAAATTGAATTTCTGGGGTAGGCCTCTCCTCTTTCAGCGGCTTTCAGTTCTGTTCTAAGGTATGAAGATTCACATGTGACATTCAGCAAGTAAGCTAGGGATAGAGTGAGTTATAGGGTTCTTTCTCGGGCAAGCCCATTGTTTTCTCTATAATCTAGCACTCATTCTACTCGTACCAGTAACTGCCATTCCCTAGAGCAGTCTCTCAAAAGCAAGCTACGTCATTTAGATCCTGTTACGGTAAAATTCTAGGGATCTTACCTGTAGTCAGCTCTACGAATGCTGGGTGTACAAATCAATCCTCTCTCCCTGCCTGCCATTTAAAGTGCTCTTATTAATCCTGTGAGAAAATCTTTTACATCTCGCCAACTTGTTTTGTATAAATTATGTAAGCAAGTCCTTCCATGTTGATCCAACCGAATCAATTGCAGTGACTTTGACAGTGGGCTATCCGTCTCTGTCAACCTATTTTCTGAGCCTGTTCTCTTACTATGGGGATTAGGGTCCACCTTTTCTTCCTTCGAGGCAGTTCAAGTCTTTTCCCGTTGATAACTTTTTTATCTTGCCAATGGAAGGTTTCCTTTTGAGACAGCCAAGACGGTGCACGGTAATAGGTTCAATTTCAAGCTAGCATAAGGAATTAAGCGCCATATATAGGAGAGTTTCCTTTTTTGATAAGGTACACAGTCACTCACCCATTTCACTGATAAAAGACAGAATGCCTCAACTGCTACTGATTGAATAAGCCATGAAGCTTAAGAGTTCAATCTTCTACTGGCCTTTACCGTATCTTCTCTAGATTTCTTAATATTATGTTCTAAGAAAAAATATGATGTATACTTTATTGAATCTTATATTAAGATGTTACTATATTACATAACTAAATAGTATAGTCAGGTAAGATTACGTAATTCAATAAGAATCCCGCCCGGTCTTTGTGAAGATTGCAAAGGCTAGCCAGAGCTTGATATAAAGCATATAAATGGTATTTTATTTCGCCTCGCTACCAGGATTCCTACTCTAAGGATTGAAAGTGAAACTACAAAGACTGACTATAAAGTAAAGCTTCGTAAGAAATAATAAAGCCAGTAGGTACGTAGTCGCTTTAGCGAATCTTGAGGAAGAATTCGTTTTAAAGTCTTCTACATAATGATAAGAAAAAAGTCTAGACCCATAAAAAAAGGAAAAGTGGAAGTCTCAATTGTGAGAGTAGGAGTGTAATTAGATCCTGCTTGTAGCATATCATCTTCTTACTTAAAATCCTAAGTTAAGTCCTTATAGTTCGAGTGCTTTTTTAAGACTATCTAGTAGAAGTGGGGTTCCCGAGCGAGCACATGCCCCACCTTCCTTTTAGTATGATGTCTTAGTTAAAGGAAAGCAAAATTCCTAGCCCGCAAGGTTCGCTAAAGCGATAATGTACCTATATAGCTTAAGGAGCCCAAGAGAAGAAGCTTCTATGTGCATGTATCTTTTTTATATTTATTCAAGTTATTCAATAGTAAACTAACTAGCCGGTGAAGAAATCCTTGAAGGCGGGATAGTCAATAGCCAAATCTTTACTCTATCTAGCCATCCCATAAAATGGGAGTGTTAAGCTAAGCCGCCTCTTATGTTTCTGTGCCAGTCCCAGTCGTCTCGGTATCATAGAGTTTATGAATTCTCTTAGGCACCAGAGAGAGTTTTTTACTTAATGCCTTCTCCATTCGAGCAAACTTATATTTGAAGCATGCAGTCTAACATAATAAGCTTAAACTCACTATATCTCAAAAATACTTTCCGCCAGCGGAACGGTGTGGTATCGAAGAAGCCGGAGGTTTCGAAGTGCTGTTATAGCAGTGATAAGGTTAACGCATTCAGTTGCAGAGCCAGTTGGAGCAGATAGCCCCACCCGGTCTCACAAAGAGTCTCATCTCTTTTCCTATCTTTAGAATTATGGATTTGTATTCGTCACCACGTTCAGGCAAACTAAACTGGGAATAAAAAAGATGTTAAAGAGCATGATTTAATGAAGGAAAAGGTGATTTCCTTGTCACATGTTCCCCATCAAAAACTAAGGCAGAGAGGAATTCTTCAATGAAAGGCTCCGAAGAGAAAAGAAAGGTTAGGTGGAGTTTTGGACGAATGGACAGGGGAATCTTCATTTGCGTTGGTGGAAGCAAGGCGAACTGTTTAGTACTAGTACAAGAAATTGTTTGTCTTAATGCACATTGAGATCGAATTACTGGAAGGATTAGTGGGTAAACTGATAAGTTCGTGTATGGAAAAAGACTAAAAAAAAGAGATGTATAGATTGACTCCACCGATTCCCCATCCCAACATTTTTCAACATCGTAACTCAGCGAGACTGGAATGTAGATATAGGCAAAATGTTCACCCTATACCGATCGAATTCCATACAAAAAGATCTACAAGTCTGAAACTCGTTCCCCTTGGTCGATTATACCGATTTTCGAGCGGCTAATTTGATGCTTTAGTTAAACCAGAAGAGTTTATACTTCAAAATGAAAAGATTATGATTATATAAAAAGAATTCCACTTTGTCTGAACGATCATCTCAGCATCAAGTAAGCTGCCATTCACGTAATGACTGAACTCTACTGTTTTTGAGGTATGACATGACTCGACTGGCAAGGTAAAAGTGTAGTTTACGAAGCGAAAGTTTAAAAAGTATGAGAGGAAAGAAATCCAGGATCTTTTGTTAGCTTTGATAATGATCATCCACACTGGTTACGAATGTCTTTCTCTTTCTATTTACCGGTCTTTCACTCCTATTGGGTTGTGCATGGAAGATGATAGTATCGATTACGATAAGATAAAAGGCCAAGTGTAGAAGAAAAAAAGGATTGATTCTCTCTTCAGGTAAATTAGGGCAGGGTTAACCAATCTCTTTCATTCGACATTCGGATTTGGAGTGGTGTGGAGATAGCCTCTTTAGTTTTAGGAACGAAAGTACCAGGATCGTTATTCAGCGATCGATCTAGCCGCGCTATTCTTGCTAAATTAGTAAAAAAATTCCCATTCGAGCCAGAACAATATGAATGGATAAGACCTCTATCCAACCTAAAACTAGCATATGGAAATTAAAGAACATCTTCTATTAACTATATGATACTGGCTGGATATAGCTTACGGGAAAAGGATTTTTTTCTGTCTGACTTAGGGAGCGGAGTAGCCATGCTGAAATGAAAAATATTTTTTTTCCTCGTAGTTACTTCATCACCTCCGAATTCGCGGGTCAACCCTCCCCGTAAGCTTCGCTAAAGCTACTACATACCTATCTTTCTCTTACTTAAAGACATAGCTTGGGGCATTCCTTATTTAGACCAATCATCCATCCCTCCGGTTATTTTCTTGCCTACTCTTGGCTTTTTTCTCTCTTACTTTTTTAAGCTTTAACATATATCTGAGGCCCAGGCAGAGATTAACATAGAGGATACCTGGAATCTCAATCGCTCTTGAGCCAACAAGTTTGGTAGAAAAATAGCCAGCTAGTCAGTCGAATAGTCGCTCATAGATGTTCACTCTTTATCAAAGACAGATCGTAGTCTAAGTTCATTAATACATTATACATACAAAGTGAATGGGTAAACATCTTTCATGACTGACCCATGGAAATGGATGGAACCAATCGATCAGTGAGCTAAAGGTATAGGGAGAAAATAAAAGAGAAGTTCCATGTCATTCTATTCCTTCTCCTTGCGAGCTCCCCGGGTAATCTTTTTGGTATCAGTAGATGTTAGGAAATGAAAAAAAGGCAGGTAACAGGTTAGTTTACAGCTATTTTGTTTTAGCTAGCTTATGAAAGTGCATATAGAAAGCTTGTTACACCAGTGGTTGATGTTTTTTCTAAACCCACCCATTTCTACAGCCTTACCTCGCCCATCTAGGTCTTCTACTTATGATCCAGTTACTGTTGGAGTTGCGCTTCTTTGGGGTCCGTCTATTGAGTTCCCGGGGGTACAGGCGAGATAGTTTCCTTTAAGCCAATGGTTATGGCTTTTTTATTTTGTGAATATCTCGTTAGTGCTCTATTGGATGGAGGAGTCTCGAAAAAACTATTGCCTCCGAGCTCTCAAAAGCTGCTTATCATAAATAAGCTAAAGCATAGATATCAGGGTAAAGGGAAAAAAACGTCGATCTTACCTCCGCTGCTTGCTTGTGCGCAGATCGACTCACAAGAAATGCAACTAGCTTGCCAACTAACTGTTTATGTTTGAGCTTGTTGGCTTGCTCTTGCTTCATTATTATTTAGACATTACCTGAATTTACTTACTTGGTAGCCTATGTGAGTATCCGGATGGATATAGACTGATCTTTTTCTACATACATCTAGCCTCACCCCCAGATATATACATACTTTTCCTCCTTTCTCTTAAAATTGAACTACCCGAATCTTAACTCTTCTCTTTCTTATTTATTATTACTACTATCACTTTATAAACTGGTCTGGCTTATAAAACAGTAACGTTTTTGGGTCGTACACCTGGAAGAAAAAGGTTCATCGTACAATTTCGGCGATTATAAAAATAAAGGAGTATATCCCTCTTCCTTAGTTTCTTTCCACTTCCGTCGTTCAGGAACAAACACTTCACCTAATTCTTTTGAATCCCGGCCCAATTTTCCCCCACTAAAAAATTACGTTACAACCATTGAACAAACTTGGTTGGCGAACATGGTTTATGCGCCGCTAATGTAGCGGCTTGTCGAGCATTTGACAAACTCACACCATCCCTTTCAAATGGAATTTGTCCCGTGGACACACGACCAATCCAACCCGTAGGATTTCCTTTCCCTCTTCCCATTCTTACTTCTGTAGGTCTCCCGGTAATAGGGAGATCTGCGAGAACTCTTACCCATATCTTACCATTTCTTCAGAATTGTCCGCTCATAACACGATGGAATTGTCTATTATAGCCCGACGCGCTTCTTCAATGGCTCGATATGAAAGATGACCTGCTTTGCAACTTTTAGTACCATATCTTCCAAAACCAAGTTGTGTACCGTCCAGTTTGCAACCTCTACTACATCTGCCTTTACAATATTTACTAAATTTTGTACGTTTCAGATATAGGATGTCCCACCTTTTTTTTACTATATGAAATCCACACTTTGACACCTGAGATTCCATAAGGATTAGATACTTCCGCAAGAGCATAATCTATTTTCTGGTTAAATACATTACGATATGTTTTTCCATACTTTCCGCATTCAGTTCTAACTATTTCTGCGCCTTCAAATCGACCTGAACAACATATACGGATCCCCTCCACTCCTTTTTTTCATTACTAATGGAATATCCTTAACTATTTTACTAAAAATGGAATGAAATGTACTTGTTTTGTTCCTCAGTTGAAAACAGATGTCTTGAGCAATCGGAAAAGCACTTTGATAAACAGATTTCATCTTGATCAACTCAATTAAGGTATTAGTGTTTGTTCTATTAGACAACAAAGATCACATTTTTTTTATTTCGTTCAAATAAGACTTGTACCCGTATGGAATTCTTCTGTTTCTCAGTATGATCTCTATCATCATCTCTATTCCCTTTATCAATTCTCCTATCCCACCTAGGTTTATGAATTTCTCCATCAATTCCATTACCTTATCCATTCCCATGAGGTTCCAATATTTGATCCTTAATTGACCTAGGAGTTGTTCCCGGGCATCCTAAAAAAAAGGTTCTTATACACCCCAACCCCATCCCTTGGAAAGAAAAAGGTAGCACCGAAGAAAGGAAAAAGCGAGATGGTGGTTTTTATTGTTCCCGCAAAGCGAAGATCATTCCTTTGGCGAATAAAGTGAGTCAACCTCTTTTTGGCTTCGGACAAACAATAATTTTCGCTGGTCGAGCTTTCTACAAAAAAAAACGATGCGAGAACATATTCTCTAATCAAAGTTTCTTCGCTGTGTATTCGTTCCCCCCATCGTAGATGGTTCAGCCAGGCCCGGTGCCACGAAATGATTGAGAACTACGACGGGGTCGAAATGCATTTCGTTCTTTGTATTCAATAAATATTGAATTACCGAAAAATGCAAGGAGAGGCACACTACAGGATGGGTCCTTTTAAGTAGATGACTCGTCGGGCCGTCGGAGCGGGACTTCTTTTGGAAAAAGAACTTGAATAACTTCGTTTTTTCGGAAGGAGTCGTCATTTTCTATCAAAAAGGCTATGTCATTTACAACCCCTGCGTATTTCAGATGCTTGAAGGCCCTGCTGACCCGAAGTTTTTTGTAAAGATTCTTCTTTATCGATGGTGATCGGTCATGGTATCCATAGCGTTGCTTCTTTTTCGGCCAAATCATAATTTTGTTTTACTTCTTCCGGTCGTCGTGCCTAATCGACTCGACTCTTTTCCCTGCCCCCCTTCCAAATCTCTCCTCTCTTTTCAGTCTAGTGACTACGTACTTTTAAGTCGGGCGTATTCTATAACCTTTAACTTCGTTATGTTCTTCTTCTGTATTGTCGCTTGAATGAAGACACCTGATCGGCCTGACTTTCCCGAATGTCCACCACCGGCCCTTCTCCTTTTTGGGTCTGGTTTTTTTGCGTCGTTTCAGTCGTCGTGGTCGACGGGAAAGAAATAAATTAATGAATGTTCTTTTGGGAAAATGTAGAATAATACATCTACCGAGACGAAAGTCAAAGGCGAGTCTCGTAGGTGGACGTATGGAACCGAAAAAAGATCTCAGATTGGCATCTTGATACACTGATTTACCATAATAAGAAATAGAGTAAATGGTGATTTCGCTATGGAAAGAGCCGCTTCTTTCTTGCTTAATAGGGCAGGCTTCCATTCAGCAGCGCAGACTAAAAGTGCTCTCCGAACCCTGCTGGATAGTCACCCATCACACGGCTCTCACTCAAACCCAACCTGTGGTGCATCCCGGGGGACAAAGTAAAAGCGCTCGATCCTTTGCCCCATACTTTAAAATGCTCCTCCCCGCCGATCAAGCAGCAACGCTGCTCGTGGTAGGCTTATCTTGCCACGACCCAAATTATTGAGCCGAGACCGGCGCTAGGGAACGGGAGTGGTAGCTCCAGAACCCGTAGAAAGCCTAAAATCACTACAAATGTTTCGCGATTAAAAACATATTATAGTATATAAAACGTTTCCAGAAAGCTTTAATTACAAAAATAACAATCCCGTATTCATCTTCTGAAAATGGATCCAAAACAATTCTTAGAAACCAGGGTCTTACCGAGCGATATCCTATATCCAGCAACGCCCCATTTCAAGCCACAATCATAGCCAATTCCTCTCAAGGCAATTGGTACTAAATTCAAACAGATAAAACATCTTTTCTTAGTAAATTTCTTTTATAAATCATGTTAGAATTTACTATACAAAATACCGTTTAAAATCAAATCATAAACCTTAGTTTGACACCTACTGAATACTGCAGCTTATAAAGACTCGTGCTTTGTGTAAGCCCAAAGGCTGCTGACACAAAGGAGATGGTCTGTCTGATCCGACTCCAATGACCTGAAAGAAAACACTGTGAGGGAGTCACTATTTTGGGAAATACTGAGTGAGCTTGCAAGTCACTAACGGTATTGTAAAACGTAACATCGCATCAAAATCAAATAATAATATGAAAATACATATAAGCAAGTACTTGATCCATTCGAAACTAATATCCTAAAATGTGACACAACTTATGAATATTCAACTCATACTGATCCAAATGGTCCGACCCGGGAGTGTTCACACTCTACCACGTCAATCGCGACCAATCTCTTAATCCCAAAGTGCGAGTCCAACTCACTAGATACGGGGACTCCAGGTTACACCGTAATCGAGTGCTAACTCGTATTAAATTCACTATCCAACTTCAAAATTCGTATTCATATTCATATCATGTTCATTTTCATATCATATTCATACCATGTCTCATATGCAAACACACTAGACTGACTCGATACTGGTGATCACACAGCCTATTGACACCCAATAGGTAGCTAGTTTCTTCGGATCGCATACTAGTCTAAGTTCAAAAACAATCATTCAAATTATAAAATCATATAAATGCGATGTATAAATTCATAATATATGAAAATAACTTTATAAATAATAAACGAAAGTAAATTGCAACTCACAAAACTCGCTATCCCAGAATTGCATTATCGTTAATTCATCATGCAGGTTTCGTGCGTCATATGATCTCGTAGCTATTCCAGCTCGTCGGCCTGGTGGCTCGTCGATACATCTGTTTCCTATTCAAATTACTCGTACGTTTCATTCATAAACGTAAACTTAATACTAAAACCCTAAGCTATAAACTTAGGTTAGTACGATCGTATCCGAAATACGACTCCTAACTTTGATCGCGTTCTAATACTTAATCGAGATACTTGTTATATCTCTTGTTCATTGATTTTTAATCATAAGTTTCTTATTTCCCGAAACCCTAATCGAACACGTCATGTTCGATATCCAAATTTCTCATTTTCGGGGTCCATATTTCCTTTTCAATGTCCGGCACTTTAAGAGTCGGAAACTAGGTCTTAATAGGGCCAAAAAGCCAAAAGGTAGGTTTGTGGGTTATGCAAGCGCACGAGAGGTTGTGTGCGTTCGCACAACCTGGTGTGCGCTCGCACAACCTGTTGTGCCGTACTGTGCTTGCGCACAGTACGGCCGTGCTTTCGCACGCCGCTTCTGAGACGCTCCCAACATGCTTAAAGTCGATTCTCTCATACCCCTATCTAATTTCAACAAAAACTCAACTCCAAATTCATCAAAACGACAATCGAAATGCGATTACAATTCGTATAATTTGTTTAAAACTAAAACAGCCCTTTAACCTTAATTTCAACAACTAAAACGAAAATATTACCTTCATTTGGAGCTTTAATAGGGTAGATGATTGAATTCTGAACAAATCGATATAAAGAACGCGCGATTTGGACGAAAAAAGGCGAAACCGCGGCGAATCGAAATCGATCGTCAAATTTCTCCTTCACTTTAACTCTTATTCTCATTCTCTCGATCATTCTTCTCTTCTAAACATATATATATACTTTGACTAATTTGCCAATTCAATCCTTCATTTCCTTAACTTAAACCATTTCTCTTTCAAACTTTCTAATTTAAACAAATGGTTAATTATTCATTTGAACTCAATTACTTACGTATTATTTATATCCAAATAAACAATACTAACCCAAGATTATTATTTTCCGTTAATGATCTTCCAATTACTATTCTCGAGACTTCATTTGCTAATTTACACTTTAGTCTTTAAACTTTTCAAAAATTGCAATTTAGCCTAAAATGCATCCGCGTCCAAACTTTAAAAGGTGATTGACCCGCAACTTTTACCACAAATACTATAAAAAAATTCGCGGAGCTTGGAAAAATAATTTTCACTTCGGGATTTATATGGCTAAATTACCGCTTTAGTCCCTGAACTCTAGTTTGGGACTTTTCTTATCATTTTTCCTTTCTAATTCTAATTCCAACTTTAGAACTGAAATATAATATTAAATCTCTCGCAATATCGTTTTTTCAAAATCGTCCTGCTAAAATTTTGTATTTATCTTAATTTCTCTGAAATCCTTCTGATATTGCCACTCCGGTGACTCAACCCCGGACACGTGGTCCAATTAGACAATTGAAATATTTTTGGGTATTACATATCTTTAAGCCACTATCGTTCGGTTTGGATAAGTCAAGTCCCTTCGGTAGGTTCGCTCAGGTCGGATGGTCTTCCCGCTCTATGGGCTTCCCTAACGTTCAGAGTTGTTCTTGTTTGAGAAAGGAGCACCAGCCGAGCACCCTGAATGAATAAGAAATGGATAGCAGAGGGAATCAATGATTCTTATTCAACCGAGTTGAAGCTAGCAACATGTGGATTACACACCGGAGGTTGGTAAGAACTGTGGGACAATGACCCCTAACCTAAGTAGGTCTACCAGCGAAGCAATTGGTACTTGATCGGGAGGTGGGCGGTTTGGTTTCGTGCAACGCCCTCGCAGTAGGAAGAGGCAGTTGCCATTTGAAAGGAAACGCCCTTTGTATAGGGCTGCGCACCCTGATAAAAAAGATCTTTAGTAAAGCCTAAATGTCCTTATTGAAAACGAAAGCGCTAACGCGCCTAATATTAGAAAAGTATGTTATAAGAAAAGCAACCTTTCGCCTTTATTGATATGATATAAAACAAGCTTACTTACTAATTAAGCGGAAACAAGCACCTTCTTTCTACAAGTCAAGTTTCTCGCTTAGAAAATTGCAGCTAGCGCGCTTTACTAATAAAATAGAAAGTCAAGGCTCTTCTACTTTTCTACGAATCTAAAACTCTATTTACTGAGCGAGACTCCATCCATATCTCTTCCCTACTAGTGGGTTATTCTTCATTTATTTTTCCATTCTATCATTTGCTTGACATCTTAGGCTCCATTTTAGATAGGTTTTTGTTCTTAATCAAGATAGGTTAGGGACACGTCGGAACGGTCGGTGGCTGCTTAGTCTCATCCGAGAGTCTAACCTCTTTATACTTCTTTTTTTTTCAAAGAAAAAAAAGAAGGGGGTCGATTTTGGCTCCTTCCCTTCCACTGCATACCCGCGCTAGCAGGTACTATGAGCCCTCTGTCCCACGCATCTAACCATCTCGCGTGGTTCACCGGTTCCACCGAAAACTCTCATTTGTTGAAGCGGAGCATAGTGCGCTTTAGGCGCCGAGCGAGAAACGTCTCTTCTTTTGTTTTGGTTTATTCACCGATTTGAAACTTAGCACTTGTTTTCTAATTGGGGGGGGTGTTCTTGAATGAAGTCTATCCGAACTGAATTAGCACTTCTCAGATAAAGCTATGTCTCTCCATTTGAGCTGGGCACCGAGGCCTTGGATGCGCTAGCGATCGGCACATAGGGGGTTGTTGCCCTGCTTTCTCGTCCTGGTATCATGCAACTCGCGTTTATGATATCTACATTCAATTGTGCTCCGGAGACACAGTCGAAGCACCCCCGCCCAGTGTGCTTCTTTCACGACATACTCTAGTTCCGGGTATATTCCTGTGGTCTTCTAGCGTTAGAAGAAGTCGTGTCCGTCCGGACATCTGCAACATCCTCCCACGCTTTTTTTAATATGGGAAAAAGGATAAGACTGACCCAACTCATCCAGAAAGAGCTTAGGTGCGCGTTAGCCCTAGCTAGAACTCTAGCACAAAATCTGAGGACTGTGTTTTCTAGCTGAGCTCTCTGAACCAAAATGACTACTCTCTCTGATCGGGTTAAGGAAGGACAAAACCCCTCCCAAACATTTCACTCGCATTACTCCTACCAGACTCTCTGTTACAGTTGTGCTTTTTCTTCCTCCATTGGCTGATCAACCCATCGTTGATAGTGACTTTCGCTTTTCAAGTCCATCACTGAGGGGTCTTTGTAAATAAAGGGGGAAGAAAAGTAGCCAAAAATCTCTCGGGCTTACTTTCATGTGATGAGAAGAAAAAAGAGATTGCCCACACAGACTCACACTCGGACTCATCTTTTCAAAGGTCCGGGGACACTTCGATGGCTCGATGTCTTGGAATGACTAAGCTGATTTGTCACCCTTTTGCCTTCGAGGGATACGATCGCCCACTCCCTTGACCAGAATGAAGGCCAGGAAACTTGACTCACTTTCTTACACAGCTTGGAGACGGGCCTTAAGAAGGCAGCGAGAATACACTGACTCAAAGAACGAACTATTAAATGAGCAACAAGTAGATAGACTAAGACGAAGTCCTTTACTTTCTTGGAGAACTACCTTGCCTTCCCGCGCGCGAAGCGAATGGGCCTTGTACGTCAGTTTCGGGGCAGGAGCGAAGAGCAGGGATAATTTTAGTAGAAAGGACAAGAGAATTTTTAGATTTTATCTTAGCATGGTAGAAATGAATTGAATTGGACATTTGCTTCAATCATAGACAGCTCAAGGATATCTTCTCTTCAAAAGACCAAGATATTGGCAGGGGATTCATCTGAGATGTTCGACATTCATCCATCCATACAAAATTTTTGTTTCCATTTTGATACATAGTTGGACCTTGTTTCAGGATGACAACCAAATACTAAAGCCCGTTCCGAGCAAGATCGTCGAGACGTCTACGCGTGGGGTCATTTCTGATGCTCCAAACAATCGCAATTGTGGAAATTTTTGAAATATAGTGGGTTGGGGCTTAGCCTCAAGTTTGGATTGTTCCCTAGTAGTCGCGCTCATATCGTACCCAGGTGCTGCCGTTTGTTTGCCTTGTTCGGAGGCTCCGGTTTCAAACCTTTCTCAAAGATTGATGATTCAGGGTCCTGAGAGGAGCTATTGGATTCTTCATCATGATTATTGGAATGAAGAGGCTTTTTGAGCACCTTCCTTCTAAGGAGAAAGAGCGAACTTGTCTTTGTACGGCAACCACTAAAAAATTGGGTTAACCATTGGTTCATTGGATTCCGGGCCGGATGGATCCAGTGCATGATCCGTAGAGGGTCTTGATTATCAGCAAAATTTATGCCAACTAGTTCTTATTCCTGCTGTCCTCCAATTTTTGAAGAACAGGAGCTTGGGGATTGTTATTTGGTTAAAGATATTCGCCCCGAGGACCATCATTAATGGTTTGCATGTTAGCAGCAGGCATCGTTTCAATGGTAGGTGCTTACCGTATTGGTAGCATTGGTTCTTGGAACATAGGCATTCTCGGTGACGGGTTGACACTAAGCTCCTTATTCGCCACTTTGCATTCGTGACGGGCATGACCTTGTCGTCTGCAATGCGTACAAAACTTAGGTATTCAAAAAGAAAAAATTGATTACTTGTGATCCATATAAAGTAGATCCAATCAAAACACGATTTGGGAGGTTTTCCTTGCGAAGACCAACTTCTACACAAACCCTAGCTACATTGGGGTGTGAGACAAGCTTTGTAGGACTATCAAGGGTCAGGCCAATTCTGAAAGAAGAGATGATAAAGAAACAGGCGAAACTCAAAGAAGAAAACAATAAATAGGCAGATGGGGTCGCGATACCCAACCAAATAGGGGCATGCATTGGATTGCAATTGCGGAGACGGAAATCATGGCTCCGGAAGAAAACTTCTTCTAAGCATTAATCCTTCAATCAAAAACTTCTCTTTTTTTAGTGCTTATTTTTTTTGTTCGAGAGCTTGATGAAGACATGCCTTGAATTTAACAGAGTGATCGAAAGATCTTCCTTGCTACGCCAGTTCTTGCGAGCGAACTCCCGAACGACAGGTAGAAGAGGGCGGCCTCGGAGAAAACGTCCTACCAAGCAATATCGAGATTTTTCCGCCGGGATTCAATAAAAAATTGCCTCAAAATCAAATATATTGCAAACTCGTCGGTCGGTTTAGGACGACCAGCCACAACCGCCGCGTAGTTCTTCGGAGCGATCTCAATAGGATTGGGACGGCACCGAAGAGGTAGAAGACGAGGGGAAGGCTTCGAAGAAGCATTCCCTCGTCGAAATCCGTTCGCCATTTATTTATTTAAAATTAAGAGTAATCACGAACAACAAAAAAAGAATCGCAGCAAGCCTGTCACGAGCAGGCACCGCGGGTTGTTGAGTTTTTGGTGGGGAGGAGGGCATTTGGGGATGCATTATAGCACAGGCCATGACTATTTTTTTCCGTAGGTTGATGCTTTATATCGCATGCTTATTATATTTGTTTATATAGTTAGAAAAAACACGAAGTGCCTATCAATTAGTTCTAAGAAAGTAGCCGGCTATACTTTCATTCAAATCGTAATATTTAATGAAATTGGTATCGAACAAGCTAAGGATTCACGCCTTTATTGCCTGCGAAAGCCATATCCCTTTAATTGCTTAGGAGAACCAGCCTTATTTAGTCAAATTTCTTCATGCTTTCCTATCTCAAGTTATTTCCTGTGAATCCACCGATGAGATTGCTTGCACCGGCTTTGTATTAAAGAAGATCGGCAATAGAATCGAAGAAATGAATGGGTTTGAATAATAGCCAATATTCAACCAATATACAAAGAGGAAACGAGAACAAATGCCAGTGCTTAGGAATTCCTGGGAGAAGAAATAGAATCGGGTTACCTCTCCAACTAGAACTGCAAGGTCTTAGGACGACTTTCTTACATAAGGGATGAAATCACTCAAAAAAACTAGATCCGAGGAAAGGAAAAAGCCCCATAGAAGGGGGGAAGAGGCTCAGAATAGGGCGTAATAGAGAAAAGGCACTTACCTTGTAACAGCCTACCGGTGAACGCCTCGTCTATGTACTCTGCGCCTTTGGGCGGAGCTTTCTCGATCAACTATCTCCCTTTAAGACCGAGGGTGGATAGGAAGCAAACTCTCTCAACTTGTAACGCACTACATACTTTATTCCACATTTTAGGGGTGGAATTGCTCTCGTTTGAGCTCTTGTGCTAATGGTGCACTGATTGTTTTGAATGTCTTCAACCTTCGATCGCCACCACAGTTTGGCATCCCCAGTGAAGTACATTGTGGCTATGGTAACCTTGTGCTCCTCTAAATTGGTTCGGACCACCCGACAGTCTTGTTCCATGTCAAAGAGAAAGTTATCATCTACCTCTTTGGCATCTATATTACTCCAATAGATGGGATTCCGGTTCATTTGATTCGCGTTTGATTACACTTAAAAGATAAGGCCAAGGAAACAGGAGAAACTCCACTATAAAGTGGAAATATGGGCACTCGACCGACTACCGTGAAAGAAGTGAGGGAAGGACCCGGAAACTTGATAAAGTCGAAGGGCCACCATCTGAATAAAAAGAAATTACACCAGCTACAAAAACTCCAATAGTGGAAGGCTCCGGCCTAAGAGGAACTCCCGAGACGTGGCTAGGGCCTTCGAAACTATAACCCGGATAAGGGCATGCCTGTTACGCAAAATGCTGCTTTATAAGAGGATATATGCATGCCTATTACTAAGGACGGGTAGCTAAGCCGCTTGGGATCACTTCTTCGTCCCCTCTCCTTTTAGTCGAGCTACTCCGTCCCTCCCATCCGGCTTCCCGCGGATGAGATCGTCTTTCTTGGTCGCACCCTAGCCACAGAATGCCCGATTGAGTTCGCTAGGGACATCCTCATTCTAACTTCCTGGGATCAAGACAGAGATCGCCCTTGAAAATGTCGAAAAGTAAACCGATTCTATTCAAGTGGTCGATAGGAAGAGGCACTGGTAACTATCTCCTCTCCTCAGTTCTAGTGGGCCGTAGAGTCATTCGAATCCACAGCTTCCACTTGAAAAGCATAATTATGGATCAATCGGTATTGATGCTTACCCACTCTCTTGATACCCCTCGAAGAGAAGGAAGCAAGACTTACATTACTGGCTCGAAGCATGGAAAATTAAAAAGAACACAGGCTCTCCGCTCCTTATTTCCTGAAAGTATACGACAAGTTAAAACCAGTTATAGGGTGTTCTGTGGAAGCACATGTTATTTACAGACCGTCTTTGTAGTTTCAATCATTGGTTCTCGCATCCCTGTGCTCCCAAAATGATGAATGTCAGTAAAATCCCGTTAAGGACATATTTTGTATGTCCATATCTCCCAAGTACTCGTAATGCTAAATTATTCCATTGATACGCTCGGGTTCTTCAACAACCAAGGGATCCTGTTGTTATCACTTGATATGGACGACTTCTTCTCACTAAGTCGGAAGCCAACGCTATATCTCTTGCTATGGCCTTGCAGGAGCGAATTCCTATAATCAGTAAAACCACCTCCCCATCTCAAGGTGGTCCTCCACTCTTCCGTCGCTCGATATAACCGATCCATTTGTCGTAACGTAAGGATAAAAATCGATAAATAGGGCAAGAGATAGCTTGACTTCACTCTTTCGGATGGTATTCCGGGGAGGAGAGGGTTAGACCTTGTTAGTTCATAAAAGTTTCTCGTACAGGGCGATTCCTATGGACGTATCCGATCCCTTTGCTTTGCGCCAAATTTATGGCACGTTCAGATTTCCTGTCTTCCAAGCAAGCCGCCGATAGAAAGAATTCATTGAGGTTTCGTTGATCAGTAAACTGGAAAGTTAGGTTCATCACGTGTTACATGGACCCCTTATTCGCGTAGACCAAGGGCGAACGCGTACGATCTGGGCTGATTTCGACAGTGAGCTAGCTAACGACGAGTAGTATACACTTTTTAAATATTCTTGCTTTTTTCTTCTTTTCAATCCGAAGCATACGTTCTCCTTAAACACCGGTCATTTATAGTTAGACAAGGGTGCGTCTTGCGTTCACCTGTGTCGGCTTGGGGTACGGTCAATTCCTTCCCTTAGAACCATACTTAAGAGTCTCGTTTGTTCCTGATACGCGCATAATTCTCACAGAGCTTGCGCCTACGCGCAACTTACTAAAGCTATCGTATTCCGCGGGAGAATCTTACTAAAAGCTCGAAGTTACGAATTGGATCAATAAACATAAATAATACAAGAAAAAAATTGGGCATCACTAGCGATATCTTTGTCATGGGCAGCTCTTATCGTGACAAAGCAAGAATGTTCAACCTGTTCAGGATCCCTTGGTTTGGCTTACGTCGGACCGTACCTAATCGATTTGGTTACCAAATGCCCAACAAGGCTCACATATGGGTATGACTATAAGAACTTTATTGGCATTTTTCTTTTAAAAAAGGTTTACACCCCCAGACCGTTCTGACGGAACTATTCTAATCCCTTTGCCTATGTTTCAGATGAGGATAGCATCGAACTATTTTGGGAGATGAATCGTTAGTATTCCCAAACGTTTTGATGATACACCTTGTGGTACGATCTCCTATTTCTTGGTCCATTACAAGAGATAGGAGCGCCTATGATGATCCCGGTCTTTTTTGGTAATCATGGAGAGAAATCGACCTCGGTTACCTGACCACTCTTCCCCGACCTCTAAAGAAAAAGATCTAACTAATGACTAATGATAAAGCGTCCTTCAACCCGTTTTCCCTATGATATCCTATCGTTGCCAAGGGTTATATATAAAAGAAAGGGCATAATTGAAAATACGGGGGGCGGTGAAACTACAAGTAACTTTATAAGTTGTGGGAATTTCCCATTGAGTTGAGGCAAGCTTAGCCGCCAGCTCCCTTCCTTATACATAGGAAGCTCTTGGGAAAAACTTTTGACCACTTCGCGGTCTCCGGAGAAGACAGCCAGCCCCAAACAAAGGGTTGATGACGCGATAGGCAAGAACAAAGGGAAGAAAGAAGGACATCGAAAGGATTTCTTTCTCCAACTTTCCTTGTCGTCGAAGAGCGAAGAGAGCCAACCCAATCGACAAGGATTTTCGGGGCAATATTCAATATAATAGTTGCCCTGGCTGTCAGGAGGAGAGTGATCCCGAAGCCGACAACCAATTGCTTCTCTCTTTTCTTCTGATCCTAATGTGTTATTCCACTTTAAAAGGATTGGGACAGATCCCCATCCTGGACCATCCTAGGCAAAGAAACATATAACTAGTATTTAGAAAGTTTTTAGAAAGGCTTTATCGATCGAGACTCAAATGATCACATCTATATAGGGGGGAGCTATGCAACTTGTTAGGAGCAAGCAACCTTTCGCGCAGCTCACACACCACTCCGCTCACTCGTAAGTTAGATGAGTAAGACAAGCACTTCATGTTAGGTCAAGAAGGGCAAGTTACTCGAAGTGTAAATCCATATATTGAATGTAGATGAGGAAAAAGAAAATTGGTGTCAATCGGGAAGCAGCAGCAAGACTTGCTTCGCCTAATTCTCTTATTTCTTAGCATACGCTCTACTAATTTATGTGGCTAACATAACAAGTGTCAGCGGTTAGTAAGATAGGGCGGTTTTTTAAAGAAGAGGGAAATCTTGGCAATCGCTTTGTCAAGTGTGACAAAATTAATGTGTTGCTTTAGATTAGCATGATGATTGATTACTGGAAGAAAAAGGATAGATTTATGTTTTCGGGCCGGGAGGGAGGTGACGAAGACAGGGAATAGTAGTTGACAGGTGAATGGCAGCGATGAATGACGCTTTCCTCATGAAACTTGGTTGGGATTTGATGAATAATCAGGATCGTTTATGGGCTTTGGTGCAGCGAAGTAAATATCTGAAATCCAGTGAACCGATTCCTGAGATGAAAGCTACGAGGGATTCGTCCGCACTATGAAAAGGAATTTTTGGCATTTTGTCTAACCTACTCCGAGGATTAACATGGGTTATTAATAATGGTGAATCAGTTCGATTTTTGTTAGATAGCTGGGTCAAAAAAGAAGGACCTTAAATCAGTAAAGCTACAGTCGTAGTCTCTGATGTTCATTTTCTTCGCAAGGTAGCCGAGTATGTGGATGAAGATGGGCAATGGTTGTGGCAAGATTTTGTGCACGTCTTGCCAGCGCTGGTGGACTCTTTAGATATGAGGCGGCATGTATGCGGCTGGGAGGATACTCTAATATCCTTGAGGGCTAAATTATGGGCGGTTAAGGTGGGGTTAGAGTTGGTATGCGAGAAAGGCTTCCGGCGTGTGCTCTTGGAGGTGGATTCTCAAGTTGTTTTCACCTGCTGAAAAATGGTGGAGGTGAATGTTCCCTTGGTGAAGGATATTAAACAGCTGCTGGCTAGAAATTGGGTTATTAAGTGGCAACATGTTTATCGTGAAGGCAATATGTGCGCGGACTGGATGGAAAACTTTGTCTTCCACCATGTTATAGCACTTTCTTATTTTCCTGAGCCGCCGAAAGACATTTTCTCTCTTCTCTTGAATGACCTGATAGAGCTATCTTTACCCAGGATGTGTATTAGTTAGTTTAGTTTTGGGCCTCAAGCCGCAGAGTCTAAAAAATTGTAAGTAAGCAATTCGTCTTTCTTTCCTAGTCTATAGTGGATCCTCGTAGCAGCTCCCAATCTTCTACCCAAAGCTCTGACCTTACTTGTTGTACTTGATTCACCTACATAAATAGACAACTTGGGTAAGGGCTTTCTTTTCTACTGTTATAGGGAAAAACCTTATCCTTCATCCGCATTAGAAAAAGCCGATTATGCCACTTTCAACAAGAAGAAAAGAAGAATCCCCAATTTTCCCCCTTAAAATAGGTCGAACTAATTTCATAAAGAAAGATGTGGGTTGTAAAGTTTGCTTCGCCCTCCTTTTTTTTCTCATTTTCTTTTTTTTTCGGTATGCCGCTCCGCGAGAAGAGAGCAAATTTCTTTTATAAAGTTATATACTGCTTATTTCTATGGTCTGACTGCTGTTATAAGTCTTCGTCTTTTTTTATTTCTATTTCTATCCAAGAAAACTAACAAAAGAGCATCTTCATCTCATCCAGTTGCTCCAGAGATCGTTCCTGATACGGAGACCGAAGAAGCTTCCCATAGTGAGGCTTCTGATGCTTCCTTGGAATTTTCCATAAGGGATGATCCTTACATTATTGCTCTCGATGATCCTAATAGTCTCTTTTTTGAGATCTGTGACCAATTTTTTGAGTTGATGGAAGCAACCGGAATGGCCTTGCCCAACCAATGGTCTCTCCCAGAATTAGTCCGGGAGGTGATTGGGGAAGAAGCGATGCTAGACCCCTCTGGTCTCGCCGAGATATTGTCCGATCTTGTCCACCATGGTTCACAGAGTTGGTATTGGGATGCAGCTGCAGACCTTCTATCTCTCATTACAAGCATCCATTGTTAGGGTATGATCTTAGTCTTATGCAACGGCATTCTCCCTTGAATTTGACATCAATTTGAATTTATTTTATCATCATGGAATTTTCTACCAGAGCTGAGGAACTCAAAAACTCTATTAGAAAGTAGAATTACCAACTATTACACAAATTTTCAAGTAGAGGAGATCGGTCGAGTGTTCTCAGTTGGAGATGGGATTGCACGTGTTTATGGATTGGACGAGATTCAAACTGGAGAAATGGTTGAATTTTCCAGCGGTGTGAATGGAATAGCGTTGAATCTTGAGAATTAAAATGTAGGTATTGTTGTCTTTGGTAGTGATACCTCTATTAAAGAAGGAGATCTTGTCAAGCGCACTGGATCTATTGTGGATGTTCCTACGGGAAACGCTATGCAAGGACGTGTAAGCGATCACGAACAAAGACGTGTCGAAGTTAAAGCCCTGGGATTATTGAATGTAAATTTGTGCACGAGCCTATGAAAACAGGGTTAAAAGCGGTAGATAGTTTGGTTCCTATAGGCCGTGGTTAATGTGAACTTATAATCGGGGACCGACAAACTGGAAAAACAGATATTGCTATTGATACCATATTAAACCAAAAGTAAATGAACTTAAGGGCCACCTCTGAGAGTGAGACATTATATTGTGTCTATGTAGCGATTGGACAGAAATGCTCAACTGTGGCACAATTAGTTCAAATTCTTTTAGAAGCGAATGCTTTAGAATATTCCATTCTTGTAGCAGCCACCGCCTCGGATCCTGCTCCTCTACAATTTCTGGCCCCATATTATAGGTGTGCCATGAGGGAATATTTATGCGATAATGGAATGCACGCATTAATAATCTATGATGATCTTAGTAAATAGGCCGTGGCATATCGACAAATGTCATTATTGTTACGCCGACCACCAAGCCGTGAGGCTTTCTCAGGCGATGTTTTCTATTTATATTCCCGTCTCTTAGAAAGAGACGCTAAATGATCGGACCAGACAGGTGCAGGTAGCTTGACCGCCTTACCCGTCATTGAAACACAAGCTAGAGACGTATCGGCCTATATTCCTACCAATGTGATCCCCATTACTGATGGACAAATCTGTTTGGAAACAGAGCTTTTTTATTGCGAAATTAGACTTGCTATTAACGTCGGCTTGTCTGTCAGTCTCGTCGTGTCTGCTGCTCAGTTGAAAGATATGAAACAAGTCTGCGGTAGTTCAAAACTTGAATTGGCACAATATCACGAAGTGGCCGCCTTTGCTCAATTTGGCTCAGACCTTGATGCTACGACTCAGGAATTACTCAATAGAGGCGCAAGGCTTAAAGAAGTACCGAAACAACCATAATATGCACCACTTCCAATTTAAAAAAAAAATTCTAGTCATTTATGCAGCTGCCAATGGATTCTGTGATCGAATGCCACTAGACGGAATTTCTCAATATGAGAGAGCCATTCCAAGTAGTATAAAACCAGAATTACTTAAATCCCTTTTAGAAAAAGTTGGGTTAACTAACGAAACAAAGATGGAACCATATGCATTCTTAAAAGAAAGCGTTTTGCCTTTCCTATGATACAAGGAATAATAGACTGACATCACCTTTTTCCTTATTTTATTAGTAGCGGTCTTTTGCTGCTTGACTTCTTGACTTAGACCTTGAAGGTGACGACTGCTCTCCCTTTCCAGTTTAGCCTACCATGGGACATGGGAAGGGACGAGACAAAGTCTTCTTCTTAATAGGATTCTGCTTTTACTAGTAGCGAGTGATCTTTTATACGGAACTGCCAAATGCTTCGTAAGCAAGTGAAAAGCTATTATGTCAATTATATGGGACCTTGCCAATTATCATCTTGATTCAGTCTAGCTATCGGATAACAAAAAAAAATAGCTGAGAGGAGAAGAAAAATAACGGATGCATGTAGTCTGTCGGAAATTAGAAAATCTATGAAAAGACATCTAAGGGGCGTAAGCAAATTCAAGAAAATCCATTATTGAGAGAAGTGGTGATCTCGTCTTGCTTGCTGGGAGAGAGGAAGCTTCCGGACCACCTTTTTCAGCCAGATAGTGAGCGATCACTCTGCAATGAACACTAACTGAAAGCGTCAAAGAATGAGTAGCTATCCCTTACGGGAATCGAACCCGTGTCTTCGACATGAAAAGACGATGTCCTAACCACTGGACGAAAGGGACCAAAAAGCCATTCTTCATATACCTCAGCTCCGAGAATAGAAGTAGTTCTTTTTCTTTCTATACGCAATTGATGATTTCGTTTGTGATCATGTTGGCGATTTCTTCTGTGAATTCGGCAGTCGTCCCCCCTTCCTATGGGTTCCCCCACCGACCTAATTATACACCAACCACGCTCCCTTCCTTTCTCCGATCATAAAGTTCCCTTCTCTCTTTCTTTGTCTTTCATCCCCCCCTGAACAGAATAAGTAAGGTCCCGTTCTTTCTAATTCAAAAAAGAATGAAATAGGGGCGGGGCGCCCGTTTGAAGTGTCGAAGGCCTATGTTAAAGTAAGAAAGAAAGTACGTTAAGGTTACGAAGTCCCTTTTTCGAACAATAAAGAAAGGGAGGCTAAGGGCTTACTTTCTTTGTAAGGTCAGCTGGTTAAGAAAAGCTAAGGTTATGAAATCGCTTAGCCGTTATTTAATTAAGTAGTAGTGAGGCGTCAGTACAGAGTTGCATCAGCTGTAGATATATACTTGGCTAAGGGATAGACTTCATGTCTTCTATTCTCTTTACTTACACCTTACACTTTCACTGAGTCTAATTAGGCTCGGGTGCGGAGCCTTCCACTGTGGACCGAGACTACGCAAAAGTAGAACACCATAGAAACTTCACTGACTTTCTCATAAACCTTGGTTTTGCTACGCTCAATAAGAATCTAAAATAGCGGAAATAGTGTTCCGCTTCCAAAGTAAGTCGTTTTTTCCCAAGTGTGAATTGCAGATGACTCTCTAGTGATTCCATTCCTTCTTTCTTGACTTCTGGGTCAACCCGCATGGGAAGAAGAGGGTCAGCCAAACAGCGGGCAGCTCCATTTTGTAATTTGCCGAGGCAGACCAATTAGGCATTTTATAAAAAGGAAGGGCACTTCTCATCGAAGGGGGCAATAGGAATGAAGGAGGCGGGAAGCTACCGCTTCTAGAATGCAAGCTTATCCTTTACTTTACTTTTTTTAGAGCGTACCTGAAATTCAAAAAAAATGGATGGATGAAGTAATCGGAGTGACAAATGGTTACGGTTGCGGAAACCGGAGAAAGTCGGGAACCGTCGGTTACCTTTTGAATCAAAGTAGCGACAAGCCGAGTACTACGGGGGAAGCTTTGGTTCGTAGACAGCTTTCCTTCCGCGTCGCTTCTTTCTGGCGACTAGCTTCTCAAGTGGGTGGCTTGGTAAGCAATAAGCTACCTTCAGCATCGGGAAAATCCCTATCAAAAAAGAAGAGGACGGAATGGTGGAGAAGGAGGCCCTCCTTACTTCAATGGAAAGGCAGAATCATCGTTTCACAGCCGTTCCTCTACAACTACCATTCGCCCAGGGAACATCGTCGAAGAACAATGTCGGGAACAGGGTGAGAACCTTCTGTTGTTACGCCCTTTTTGTGTTGGTTCTTCCATATCTAGATATGGAGATAGACCCAGAGATAGAGATTTATATCTTTCTATCGATAGATGGATATATTGAGAAACGGATCTTGATCTGCTTTTAAGATTTATGAACAAGAGAGATCCCTAAATATCCAATAGAAAAAAGAGATGAATAAATAGAAATAGATAGGGCGAAGCCAGCTGAAGGAAGGTCGCGTGAGCGCCCCTGCAATCTTTCTAAGCGAGAAACTTAACATTGAGAAAGAAGGGACTTAGATTCTAATATTAGTAAAGGCGCGTTAGCCTATCTGTGGTCATAGGGTATGGGGGTTCCGAAAGGATCTGATCGTAGATAGAGATGGAAAATGGGGGTAGGGGCGGATGTAGCTAAGTGGATAAAGGCAGAGGATTGTGAATCCACCACGCTCGGGTTCAATTCTCGTCTTTCGCCCATCAATAATGGACCATTTGTTAGCTCATCTCAACATATTACCTTAATGGATTGGAGATAACAAGAATCATGATAGATGGGGGATCGGCTGTCATTCTCCTACCTTTGAGAATTCTAAAACGTCTTGCGGTTGCTATTAATCGATTGGCCCCAAGCAATGGGATATTCAATTGAGGAACCCCATGGGTTGTACAATGAAAGAGGAATGTTAGCACTGTTTGACGCCATGTATTCTCCAGCAGAAAAGAGAACTCTCTTTGAAGATCCAGAATGCGAAAAAGTCTTTATGCGGCCGGGCTTAGGGTGTGATTAGAAGGTTGAGGTACCCGAGCAAGATAGTCACATGTTCGAAGATGATAAAAAGAAGTATTTCACATTTTTGAGGAACATGATTCTGATGAGGATGAAAAAGTTAAGAAAGAAAAGGAAGAAGAACTAGAGTGAACAGCACGAACAACTTTGACTCGTCTCACCAGCTAATGGATGAAAGCAGTCAAAGAAACTACTGCTACTTGAATTGAAATAAAAAGGATTTTGTTTCAATTTAATGCATCCGGCTAAGAGGATGAGGATAAGTCTTTTGTGAAAGTGCCCCAATGATCTCTCGAGTCGTCTTCAAGGGATGGTGGTTATTCATTAAGATAATCTGATGCAGACTGGTAGACTTAATGGAGCTAGCGGTAATAAGATTTGATATACTGATTGGCTTTAGTATGCGCAGGAATTACATAATCTATAGATACAGAGTTTCCTTCATCTGATGGCATTTCAACAATTGGCAATGCCTCATATTCAAGGAGTATGCGCGAGAGTAGACATATAGAAATCGACAAAGTCAATGGGTACTCGTCGGGTAGTATTCCCAATCTGAGCTTCCAATGCGAGGTTTTCTCCTAGAAAAGTTCCCCAGTCATTAGCTTTCCGGTCAGCGCTGGGCATTCGCTTCTATGGTAAATAGGTCCTTATGCTCTCTGAATCTACTTGTATATAGTCCTCAAGCTGAGCGCTCCAAGCCGAGCACTCAATTTACATTGATCTTTCCGCCCGCTAGTTGATAGATTGGGTACAAATCCAGGGGCATAGCGAAGGGCATAAGGACGTTCGATGATGGTTGCCTCGCGAAAGTCGTTGTGGCGTGGAGAGGTCAAGCGTCCATCTCACAGGCTCTGCCGTTAGATCATTTATTGGTTCAAGAGGCGTAGCACTGGAACTATTCCTTGGTCCCGCCTTTCTAACTTTACGGCTCCTTATGGGTCTTGATCTCGAGATATTCTGGGTAGAAGAGAAAATTCCAAGCACAAATCCAGATGTAGAGATGAGAGCCGCGGATCCCATTGGTGATGACCCAGTAACGAAGCCAGAAGCGAAGCCAGGGGCACATCCCATTGATTCAGTGGTTTACCTTGACTCATGAAAGCACATGTTGATCCAGTTGCCCGAGCTGATGAACTTGACCCAATAGATATATGAGAAGCAATAGAGTAACAGGTGGAAGAAGATCCAATTGATGGCAAAGTGTAATCATCATCAGTGGAAGTAGATCTAGTGCTAGGAGGTCGGGGAATTAAAATGTCCAGATTCATATTCAAAGTCATATAGGTGCGGTCGAGCGGAAAAAGCCCAAGAGCTCCCCGCGTGGGGACCACCTACACAGGCATACAATTGCGCACCAAATGGGTTAACAAAGAAAGAGCGCATGTACACAACATAACAAAGCTTAACCTCCGTCTATTGAGACGGAACCAAGGCAGTTCCATATAGAAATGAATAGTCGGAGAAGGGTACGAGAAGTCATCATATAGAGGACCATGGCCAGCAGTATCACGCCACCCATAGTCGAGGAAAAAGTGGCTCGTAGCTCGATGACAAGTTGAACTATCGTCTCTGGTAATATGCATGGGTAATGAGTGAAAGCACTCAATCTAGGCCATGATAAAGCAGGCGCAATCTACCAACCACGTAGACCCACAGAGCGGTAGGATTGGGACGAAGAAATTTCATGTCCTTGTAAACCCCTAGTGAATCGATAGGTGGGAGCAGAACAACCTTGGATCGGGAAGCTCTAGATAATGATAAATGAGAGTAGTCAGTAGTGCGGATATTCGGGCTCACGGAGTACCAGTGCTTGTTTATGAAAGATTCACCGGGCAAGCAAGGGAAGTCAAAGCCCTTGAGTGTAGTGTATGCCACCCGTCTGCCGATGGATAAGCGAACCTATCACTGGATCAAGCAGTGGTGGCATACCTTCGCTCAATTATGGATGTGGTTCATACATAATATGTATCGTGTTACAATATTGATACAGAGCATGTTGAAAACGAACCACCAATAGCAGATCCAAATGAAATTCGTTCTCCAGATCGGGATCCATAGCGCGTTTCAGATCCGGTTCAGTATCAAGGTGATTTTACTTCCGCACGATCAATTCGTGAATTGACCAAAGATCACATCGGTTGCACGATCAATTCGTGATAGACCTAAGTAGGCACCTGCTCTCCTATTTTGAATGAAGTAAGGGTGGGTTCGGCCAAAGCAGCCTTGATTCGGTCTATCTCCTTCTGGCCGGTCCCTATCTGAGGACGACGGGGGGGGGGGGGGGTGGCCAATCCAATAGCAGGTTCTGCGGCTCGTCCGGCTGCCTTCGATAGAGCACCATCATCCGAAATTGACAGCTGGTAAGATTGGAAAAATCGGCATTGACATGAAAAAACTTTTATAGAGAGATCTCGTCTATTTGAGAGGCTAGGTAACTAGTTAGTCACACACAATAGGGTGCGCAACTGATTGAGTTTACGAGAGATCGATTTCATATAGATACTAGCATATCTCGGAAATTAATCTAAGATGAAAAAAAAAATACAATTAGGGACTAATTTGTAAGAGTTATAGATTAGTAGGCCCCTAATGTATTTTATCCAAGTTAATATGATGATGTCATGTGATGATGTCACAATGATAACATGTGATGATGTCACGATGATGTCACGTGATGATGTCATGTGATGATGTCATGTATGTCTCTGTGTGTGACACCTTGCATCTGACGTGTCAGAAGGTGGCAACACCTATGCTTGATGTGTGACACCTAGCATCTGATGTGTCAGATGGTGGAAACACCTATGCTTGGTGTGGGATACCTAGCATGTCAAGTGCCGAATGGTGGCAACACCCTTGCTTGGTGTGTGACACCTAGCATGTGAGGTGTTGCATTCTTAAGAAAAACTCTACCCTATTTATAGAGGTTGCCTTTGCTCATTCTATACACACCAAACTTAAGAGAGCATATTTGAAGGAGTTCAAGTAGTCATCAATCACAGAAAAGCTTGGAGAAAGTTTTTCATACATCCCTGCAAAGACGTAATCGTGGCTAGAGTTTGAGCTTAGGGTTGCTCGGCAAGAGAAACTCATGCAGATTACTTCAAGGCGAGGATTCAATCGGACGCATACTCTTGTGAACGAGCTTGAGGTCTCCGTACTATCGGGACTACAAGAATTGTTGGAGAATCGACATAGGTATTCTTCTTACGGTTTCTAGATGCGTGCTTTAATTACTAGATGATACGACGATCCATTTATTATTGATATGATAAATTTATGGATCCGAATTGTTTGAATTCCAATTTTGAATTTAAATCAACGATTCAGACCCTCACGTCGCGCTGCACCAACAGGAGCTGACTACTTTGAACCATCTTCTTTGAACTCTTTTTAGCAGTGTTGGCCATTTTGGACATGCTGCTATCGATCTAGTTGATTGAGAGTACCTTCTCTTTGGTTTCAATCCTTTAAATACTCTTTATCTACTAGTCATATAAGCTTTCCCATTCTCCTTCTGGTTTCCTAAATAACAAAACAATTCCTATTGGACCCGGTAATTCACCTTCTTTTTTTCATGATTTGGGATATTCCTTTTCTGGAAATGTGAATATCGAAACCCTTTCTTCGTTCGTTCTCTCCTTTTCCTCAGCCTTGGTTTTGAGATTCTAGGTATTCTATTGTAAAAGTATAGTTCGTGCGTCGAGCCTATTTTGCATGTGCTGGAGTTGGGGGTGTGATGGTGTCTTTGAGTGGGGAGAATCAGGGGCTGAGGGGATCCTTCCTATCTCTCAGCCTTTACCGGATAAGTGAGTACCACTCTGCTGAATAAGGGAAGGGGCGGACAAGCTTATCCTGTTCAGGGGCAGAGATGTCATTAGCTCGACCAGTCAGGAGAGTTGATTGACTTTTCCATAGGTAGAGGTCTATGTCAATTCATTAAACCAACTGAAGAGGGGTCAGTCAAAGTGAAAGGTAAAGGTCAGGATTTCTTCTTTGAGGGCTAAAGTCAGCATTTTGCAGGACGAGCTTGCCTCAGTAAGTCAGAGTCACTCCCCATCAATCCTTATTTCATTTCTTTTTATTTGGGTTGGAAGTTCCTTTATCGAGGTCTTGTTAAAAGAGAACCATTTTGTTTGTGCAAATCAAAAAGACAATGACGAGTCTGACGGGCATCGCCAATCTCAGAGACACATTCTTCACTACCTCGGATAAGTTGGTAATCACCATTCAATTCTCCCCCCTTTTATCCCCACGAATAGTCATGATTTGACACCATTTTTCTCACAGGATTCCGAGATGAGGCGACATGTCACCGAGGAGGCCAAGTTAAAGAAGCAGATTTCAGAACTTGAAGAAAAAGTAGCCACCTCGATGGCTGTGATATCTTCATTAGAGTTACAGCCGGTAATTGACATGCCCCTTGTTCATTTCTTTCAGAACCTATCTTTTAATGCCTTGTGACCCCATTAGTTCTAATTTCTTTCAAGCTGGATCAGACTGGAGAGCCAGCAGAGACTATATTACGCTCGAGGTCTCTCGAGCCTTCTATTGTACCAATGTCTCCGTTTTAGGAAGAAGGTAATGAAATTCCGGTATGGACTTTTTCTTGTTACGACAGGCGGAGAGGAGTGCCCTATTGGTCTAATTCCTGCTTCCCTTTTGTATCTCATTTCATATATCGGAAGAGAGCTTCAAGAAAGCAGGAATCTCAGAATCTTTCTCTCGGTCCATGAAGCCTCTCTTCCCCATTCTCAAAATCTTTCTCTCTAGTTAAGGTTCGCCACATTTAAGTGAGTGCTCTACTCTTGTACCGGAAGCACTTGGTATTGGTAGTAGTCTAAATGTCTTTCCCTGCCTTGATAGGAGCTAAGGGTATCAGAGTTGAGAGTTGTAAGAAAGGATTCTCCTCTAGATACAATTCAAGTCTGTCTTCATTCAATTGACCAGTCTTCCCTTCTCCTAAGTACGAGTTGAGATTGCCGGGAACTCTCCTATAGAACTAGTACATGTGTGACTTCAATGCTTTGTAGGGCACAATAAGAAGAAGCTTTGCCTTTTTGCACTCACTCTCTTCGGATTGGGAATTGGCAATAGCTAATTCGATTCCTTTGAAACGGAATCATAATAGAATGGCCAAAGCCAAAGATAGCAGCTTCCCTTCTACCCATGAATATGATTCCTATCTTAAGTCTGTACATTCCTTTAGCAGTTCCGCTATCGTCAGCATTCACAACAGATTCTCTCTCTGCCTAAGAGTTCTTTCTGTCTCGTCTGTTTTTTTTATACTGCAATTGGATGCGCTATCCGGTCTAGTTCAACTGATATACGATGGTCGGGTCCTTTAATGTGCAAGCCCTCTTTTGAGAACAAGAAGAGGGCATTCTCAAGCAGGCCAATTCTGATTAACTGCCTAAGAAGGCATTTTCTTGCTAACAAACCATTCTGGAAAAGAAACTAGCTACTTCTATCAAACAGTAGCAAGGGCTAAACAGAACTCCTCCCTTTGCGTCTTCTCTTACCTGCTAAAGATTGAAATCAAACATTTTCTATTTAATAGAAAGCCCTTCTTGTTCTTAGATCATTAGAAATGGAATTAAGATCTTGCTCCCCTTCCGTCTTCTTCTTCCCTTGCACAAGCCCTTTTTCCACCCTCTCTGAGACCCTTATTCTCGAAAGAGACGGTTCGATAACAGCTTATGGATAAATTCCTATTCCTAGAGGGATATCCCGAGAAAGACGTCAGGAACACTCTTATTTAAACCTTTCTAATCACTCTTAGCTCTCGATTCTTATTCATGCCCTTCTTTCCTTAGCAGAGGTTTTCTAGTAGTATAAGATGGAGACAGATGCTTTCGTATATAAGAGAAGTCCACTTCATCATCATGTGCAGCTGATTCAAGAACAGTAACAAGAGTAAGAGCGCATTCCTTGTCCCATTCGATGCACCTTATTTATTATTTTTCATGTCTTCGAAGACTAATGTGGGTGAATCGTTTAATATGACATAGATTGGAGAATCGTTAAAGGCTTCTTTTATAAAGAACTCCTTGCCAACCGCTTCCACTTTCGACTAGGGAAGCAGCTCTCTCTTGCAAACGTTTCCAAACAGCACAGATCTGATTCACAGGCGGAACCTATGAGTCGTCAGCCCTTTTCATGTGCACTAATGTCAAACCTGAAACTTGCTAACAGCAGGGTTTTTCCTGTAGCAGGGTATTCTATTGATGAACGCCTTTACAGCTCTCTTCCTTTTCCCGCTACTATACTCTTATATCAGAATAGATAAGGAAAGAAAAACTAGCTCAGAACAAGAAAGCGGAAACTAACGCATCTTTTGAATTCCTTCTTTATTCTGATTAAACAGCTTATTTTCTTGATTCATGTCCACCCTCTTTTTTCATCCCTCGATCTGGCCAAGCATTTCTCTTTCTAGTATAGAAAAAGAAAAAAGGATAAAATATGCTCATGCTCCTATTGAGATGAGAGTATATAAAATGTCACTACGGCTTTCTCTTTCAATTGAAAGGGCTATAAACAAATGAAATAGATTACCAGCTTATGCTTTCTAACTTGCTTGCTCACTTCCTTAAGTCATTTCATCTAATGCTCTTCCATAGAATAGCTTGCTTGCCTAAGTAACTTTCCTAAGCGTGATAACTGACTTGCTAGCACCTTTGATAGAAGCTGCTATATTGAAATAGAAATCCCCTACTAGTGCTTTCAATGTAATTGATGTGCTTGAGGACTTACAGGGCGAATGAAAACACTCAAAATATGGTAGCCACATGAAATGCTCCTACTCTGACTTCTCCATCCTGCTACTTTTAAAATTGGGACTTATCCTATTATTGTGAATAGGGGAACTTTTCTTTATACTTTTACTATTATGGACTCTTCTTTTATAAGGAATTGGCCAGCTTTCAAAGGGAAGGAAGTAGGTTTCATTTGGTGGTCTTAATCGTAGAATTATAATAAGAAAAAAGAAGAGTAGTTGCACATTCATGCCCAAAGTAGGCAGCTATTGAATCAGATCTTATCCTAGCTCTGGTCTTGGGTGTGTGATCGTATCCCTTGCTTGACTCTTTCCTTGCTTAAGATACGACTCTATGACACAGGAAATAAAAGACTTTAACGGAGAGGAGTGAGAACGATAGGGAGAAGGATATGAAAGTCGAATCAGCAATCAAGCTCGAGCAACAGCGATAGGAGCAAAAGGTTAATAACCCTCGCTATGAGTCATCCATTTAAAATAAAAAGAAGAGACAATAAAAGGAAGATAGAAAAAAAAGAGTACTGAGGAGAGATCACGAATGAGGTGACCTTGGGCTTGGAGAAAGCCATTTCTAGTTCTATTTCAAAATAGGGGACATTAAAGGCTGTTACCCAGAAATTCATTAAGAATACCAACTTGAATGCGATGCCTAATAATATAAGGACTATTTAACTGCTTAAAGATCTTTATGGTACGTCCTATTCTCTTATAAGGAGCTGATACTAACAACATGAATTCTTCACGACAGGTCAAAAAGGATAGATTGGATAATGGATTCCTTTACCAATTACCGGGACTTGACACAAGCACAAGACAGACCGTAAGAGACCATTCCCCTCTTTCCCTATCCATTGAATGTCACCTATCTCGATCGACCGATCATGTATGATCTTCTTTTTTTTCTTATATGTTTATGCCAGATAGGGTATTCAGATCTCATTATTACGTATAATCAACCATCTTATCTGTCGTTGCCGGCTATCTCATCTTTCTTTCTTGATGCGGCAAATAGAGATTGGAATTTAACCTATATGTACTCATCCTAATTCCCTTTTGTTCTTTTATTATGATCTGTTAGTGGAACGTTGTCAAATAAATGGAGTAGGGGAGTAATGTGAGGTTTTATAACAACTTTCAACTAACATTGATAATAGAACATATCGAATGCAAATAAAAAGAACAAGGAAAGATCGATTAAAGTAGGAGTAAGGTCTATGAGTGAGAAAGCACGGCCTTGCTGGATACAAGAATGCTTATTTAACTGCTGAGTGAATTCCGCTCCTTCCAAATAGGGAGGTCAGTCCGGCTACTTCGTTCCTCGCCTCGATGGTAGTTCAAATGGCATCTATACTGTCTAAGCCCGAGTTTTCCTTTGCCTAGCTACTGCTCAAAATATTTACTGCTTTTGGTGAAGTTTTCACGCTGTTCATTTAAGTTTACAAGTCTGTATAGTCAACCCACTGAAGAAGGGCTTTAGAAGAGAGAGCTCTTGCCACGCAGCTATAAGACACCTTATGGGGACTAGAGCACGTCTTTCATCGCTTTTTTTTTCATATAAGAAAGAGGCTCCTAGATAAAGCTGATAGACCAAAGGGGAAAGACGTTGTAGACAAAGGATACCTTGTCGGTAGGTCTTTATGTCTCTCAAATGGCTGACAATCCGAGTTCAGACGGCCCTCCCAAAACTACTATTAGGGAATAAGCGGGAAGGACATATGTCGTAGTTCCAGAACTGTCACGACCCAATTTATTGAGCCGAGACCGGCGCTAGGGAATGGGAGTAGTAGCTCCGAAACCCGTAGCAAGCCTGAAACCACTAATAATTTTTCGCAAATAAAAGTATAATATATAATATATATTAAAACATTTTTGAAAAAACTCTTTTAAATAATATACTTATAGATATTAAAGCATCATATCAGAGTTTACAATATAAAATACCATTTGAAGTTAAAGCGTCTATCTAATACTGACAACTACTGACTACTGCACCTCTAAGAACTCATACTTGTGCAAGTCCAATGACTTCTGGCACAATGTAGATGGCTTGTCTGATCCGACTTCTAATACCTGCAAACATCAAAATGAGGGGTCAGTATTTGGAAAAATATTGAGTGAGTTTGCAAGTTACTCATGGTATTATCAAAATATAGCATTGCATGCTTAATATGTATGTAAATTAATGATATAAGTGAATAACAAACATTTTTAATTTAAATGTATGAGTCCAACTCACTAGATACGGGGACTCTAGACTACACCGTAGCCGAGTTCTCTATTGTATCGAATCTTAAAGTGTGAGTCCAACTCACTGGTGGGTCCAACCCACTAGATACAGGGGCTCAGGCTACACCGTAACCGAATTCACTCTCGTATCGTCTTCGTATCATATCATGCATAAATATATTAAAATCACAAAGTCAGGCACTTTAGACTGACTCAATATTGGTGATCACACAGCCTAATGACATCCAGCAGATAGTTAGTTTCTTTGCATCGCATACTAGATTCATGCAGTTAAAGTAATGAATAAAACATCATTCGTACAAGCGGATCAATCAAACATAGTAATTTCTTATACGAGCAAGTTATATAGATATGATTTATTTAATAATAATATTCATAATATAAGAAAATGACTTTTATAATAATAATACGCGAAAGTAAATTTGCCACTCATAGTGACCGCTATCCAAAATTGCATTATCGTCAATCGAACACGTAGGCTCCATGCATTGTTTGATCTCGTAGCTACTTCAGCTCGACGGTTTGGTATCCTAACGATACGTCTAATTCCTATTCAAATCTTATGTACGTTTAATTCATAAACATAGACTTACTACTAAAATCCTAAGTTATAAACTTAGGTTAATATAATCGTATTTCACATACAACTCTTGATTTTGATCGTATTTTAATACTTAGTCGAGATATTCGTTATATCTCCGATTCTTAATCTTAGGTTCCTTATATCTCGAAACCCTAATCGAACACATTATGTTCGATAGCCGAATTTCTCGTTTTCGGGGTCCGGGATTCACTTTTATTGTCCGACGTACTTGAAGTCGAAAATCTAGGTCTAAACGGGGCGAAAACGTATAAACAGGTAGGTCCTTCGGTTGTACGAGCGCATGCGGGGTTGTGTGCGTTTGCACAACCTTGTGTGCGTTCGCACACATGAGTGTGCGATCGCACACACACATGAGTGTGCGTTCGCACACCCTTGGTGTGTGATCGCACACTATGTGTGCGTTGGCACACACAGTGCCTCGTACGATTCGGATCCGTTTCCGATCGATTCTGACGTGCTCGAACTTGATTGTGACATGCCCCTATCTCATTTTAACACAATTTCAACTCCAAATCCATCAAAAACAATAATAGAAACGCGATTACAATTCGTTTAATTCGTTAAAACGAATTAACCCTAATCCAATCATTTCAATATCAAAAATAATCAAATTACCTCGATTTGAAGCTTAGCGATGATAGAGAATCAAATTTTGAACGAATCGATATAAAGAACGCTCGATTTGGACAGAAACGGCGAAACGGCGGTGGATCGAATCGATCGTCATTTTCTTTCATCTGATACCTTTCATCTTCTGGATCATTTCCTTTCCTTCTTACCTTTTTCTTAAGGAAATATCTTCTTATATATATGGTTAATTGCCATTTTTGATCCTTCATTCTTTTAACTTAAACCAATTTCCTTTTAAACTTTCTAATTTAACCAAATGGTTAAATTATCCTTTTATACGTATTATTGATATCCAATTAAATAATAATTAGCCCAAAGTTATTATTTTCCGTCAATATCTTTTAATTACTAATCTCAAGATTTAATTGGCTAATTTGCACTTTGGTCCTTAAACTTTTCAAAAATTGCAATTTAGCCCAAAACGCATCCGCGTCCAAATTTTAAAAGGTCTCCGATTGACCCGAAACTTTTACCATAGATACTATAAAACATTTCGCAGACCTTTGCGAAATAATTTTCATTTCGAAATTTATATGGTTAAATTACCACTTTAATCCCTGAACTTTAGTTCGGGACTTTTCTTGACATTTTTACTTTCAATTTAAATTCCAACTTTAGAATTGGAATATGATATTAAATTCCTTTAATTTCTTGTAAATTATTTCCGATATCGCCACCTTGGCGAATCAGAACTGGACACATGGTCCAATTAAATACTTAAATATTTTGGGGTATTACAAGAACTCAGAGTTCTAATGTTGGGATTGGTCGAAGAGGTTTTATTAGCTAGAAATGCGCAAGTCTCAGAGCTAAGCTCACATCTTAGACAGCCTAACTTTCACTCCTAGCCCTTGAACCAGTTCCAATATCCACTCCTCTTCCGGCTGTCCTAGTCCAGTTAAGAAGAGCATTTCCGGGACATAAAGACGATGAGCCCGCCTGGACTCCTTTTGATTGAGAGGAATTGAAAGTCTCGAACGAAGTGAAAGGGAGTTTTTGACTTAAGCTTCGGATAAGCGACTACGTACCTTTTTGCAATTCTTATTGGGTTTGGGATCCGGTTTGAAACTTTTATCGGAAAGCTTGATTTTGAGGAAGAGACGGAGTTAAGACCGTAAGGGCGTTAACTTTAAACCTTACATATTTGGAGCGAGAAGGCAGAGATAATTCGTTTCCTTTATCTTATGCCAATAATTCCTTTGAAGCGGCTAAGCCATATTCCCTACTATTGAATCTATTCTTTCTAGCTGCATCATATGAGTTAAGAAAGTAAGAATGCTTTAGTTGAAATGAAAGCCTTTCTTTAGAGTCTATGTCCCCATAGTCCTAGTGTCGTCTTGTCTTGATAATACATTTTATCAGACGATATCGTGAGCATAAAGAATCGAAGAGTAGTCCAAATAGGTATCTGTCTTTTCTAGGTAGGAATATATCTTTCCATGATGGTAGGGCTGGCTAATGATAATAGATAGGTTTCTATACCTTGGAGACCTCAAGATTCTCTTTCTAGACCTCAAGATTCTCTTTTTTTCCTTATCTGCGTCTGGTCAGCGAGGAACTGGAAGAGTAGTAAAGGGAGATGGGCAAAGCAGGGCTAAAACACTAGGCTCTGAGACCGGGAAAGAGGATGAAGGTCAAAAGCAAGACGACCAAAGGAAGGAGAGGTGGGGAGTCAAAAGACTGCTTAGACGAGTGGGAGGGCAGCAGACCTATTACTAGCTTGGGAAGGGGAAGTCGAGCCCCTTATATTCGTCGATATGCGCTTTCATTTTAAAGTAAAGAAAGAATTGCGGAAGACATATACTTTTTATCGGTTGAGTAAGGGCGAATTGCTCCTCTAAAAGATTCTTCAATAGCCATAAAGAAGTCAGGCAGAATGCTTTGAGTCTTCCGGCAAAGAGTCTATTCTCGGCATCTTAGAAGAAGAAGGATGGATCTGACTCATTTCCTTAGAAGCGTCTGTCTCATGCCAAATGTCTTAGAGAATTTGCTGCTCTATAGGAAGAATCCATAGTTCGACTAGCCACGCACACGAGGAGGATTCATCTTTCAACAGAATTACCGATCTAAGCGCTTTCGACTTCTCATAAAAGATGCCGATAAGAACCTCTTTCGGAAGAGATGGTATTGAAAAGGTTTCGATATCCTGCTTTTCTTTATGTCAAAAAAAAGTCGTAGATATGTTGCATCCATCCACTAGTAATGGCCAATAGTATTAATCCTAGGTGCCATAAAGAGAGGATTTTGCTATCCTAACCTCTTTCGGGGAGTAGAAGATACCTGTTGTTAGTGATATGCACTAGGTCAATCATGTTTGACAATGTTTTGACTTTATCATTTTGTTATTTATTGATTCGCAGTTTTTATCATTTTATATTAATGATTAAAATACTTGAATGGTTAATTCTTTCTAAGGTCATCAAGTATGTGACTTGATAGTAGAACACTTAGGTTTAATAAAAGAATTATATACCATCTATCCCTAGTCTTAATAGAACATTGAGACTAGTATGATGTTGACTGATGATTATGTTTTACTAATCATGTATATGAGATATTAAGTCAAATCATAGGTGCTATTTGAAAAATAAGGCACTGGATGACCCACTCTGAGAATACTACATAGATCACTTTCATAAGTAATTCTCATTACAGTTATATTAGTATAATCCTTTGACCTTGAAATCATCATGGATTTCTACATAGCTATTTCATATTTTGATACAGTCTTACATTATCATTAACAGGATAATGGAATGTATTGTCATTGGATATGAAAGTAACTATGTGAGAAATGTGAGTGACTGAGAAGGAATTTGTCCCTCATTTATTTGAGTAAGATATCTATGGGGCCCTTGAAGAAGATAGACTGAAGGAAATGCATGGCCATGCTAAATGAATTGATAAAGAGTTATCATTTTCAGTCTACTTAGAGTCAAGAAACTAATGATTGAATATTATAAGGATGACAGGACTATGCCTTATATTCAATCTGGATATCAGAGACAAAGGGATTAAAATATTATTGTAAATGTTTAAATCGGATTGTCGATATTCGTATAACTTGGGTAGTCATAATGTCTTGCTAGAGGCCACTTATGACTTGTGGGCTGAAATAGGGATTTCGAGCCTACTTCCAACGTTATATGAACCTACAGGGTCGCACACTAAGAACAGGCCCAAAACAGTTATGGGTTGTACAAGCCCAATGTGATTAAGTGATTAATTATTATATATATATATATATGTATATATATATATAATTCGTAATATATATATATATATTAATAAATATATATATTAATTCAAAATTTAAGGATAAGTGTTTTCCTTAATTTATTATTTTTGGAAGATAATAAATATAGTAATTAATATATATGGATGATTATCAAAAAAGGAGTTTTTGATAAACATAAACTTGTAGAATTGCAATGAGATTGAAATTCGAATTTGTCTCAAACCCTAGTGTTGTTGTATCCCTATTAATACACATTAAGCAATTGGTTTGAGAATCACAAAATTCATTATTCACTAAATCACTAAATTCGAAATTGCTTGTGAAGCAATAGTGCTAGCACACAAGCACTAGTTTTGGCTAAGGTCTGTTCGTGTGGATACTCGTAGAGGACACATTGTTTTGGAGGCGTTTCTGATCTGAGGCCAGGTATCACCAAAGTGAACCACCTCCTTCCTTCCTACATTGCTGTTGAATTCGACATACAAGTAAGTATTAATTCTGTAGTTAATCTATTTATTCGAATTACATGGATCTTTGTTTGGGTTTTAGATAAAAAATTAGAAATTCTGCTGCGTTATGAACCTAGAAAACCCAACAGTGGTATCAGAGCTGCTTGTAATTTGATTAATTAGATTCTGAGTATATATGTGATATATGCTTATTGTATGTTATGTTTTGAAAAAGGGGTTGTTTTTCGAAACTGTTTTTGAAGGAATTATAATTCGTTGTAATTATACATAAAACGTCTATGTGATTAAATTGTATGAAAAACAGTATGAAGAATTAATTTGATTAATTGTTTAATGTGACTAAAACTTCGAATATACAGTTCTAAATTAATATTACGTTTTAATTTGATTAAAGGTTTCGTAGTATTAATTTTCATACGAATTGATAAGAAAAGGGGAAACAGATTAATAAAACTGTTTTTGAATAGGATTAGTAAACTGTTTATGAAACTGTTTTAATTCTATTATGAAACCTGTTTTTGAATAGGATTAGTAAACTGTTTGTGAAACTGGTTTTAATTCTATTCGTAATTCTGTTTTGAATAGGATTAGTAAACTGTTTGTGAAACTGGTTTTAATTCTATTAGTAATTCTGTTTTGAATAGAATTAGTAAACTGTTTGTGAAACTGTTTTTAATTCTATTAGTAAAACTGTATTTGATTATGTTGTGAACATAATTTATAAAACTGTGCTTAATTTCGCTATGAGCTGAATTAATGAAACTGTTGTTATTTAAGTGTTAAATAAATTGTTTCTTATCAGTTTTTAAGATGCAGTAGTTAGGGATTTGGGGTTATTTTAATCTGTTTCGAACATATTAAAATAGACCGTAATGAATTAAGATTATTGATTTCGGATAAAAAAAATTTAATTCTGTTAAGTGTAACATGTGAGAAAAATTTCTGGACCCCGCTGATACCCCATTAAGGACCGTTATCCTTTTAAGCCGGCGTGTTTTTGTCATGTATTTTATTTTAATACTTTAATGATAAATTTTAAATATGATTTAAATTATCATGAATAACATATTTATGTGATTGTTGTTAAATATGATTTAAAATAGTGAAATAATATGTTTTTAATGTTTATCTTATTGGTTATATGCTCTGCATGATTATTTTATATGTGATAAGATAGGATAACTAAATAGGATAAATAACAAACCCTTATTTAATATTAAGTCTTCAATATACCTCCCATTGTAATAACACTTATAAAGACTTAGATTGCTATGTATAGGCTATGCCAAAGCATGATGTATAAAGTCATCTAAGTAAGATAAGTTGGATAAAAGTGATATCCATATGTTTGATTTGGTTAGACTTAACTAGGTTATCAAAATAGTTTTGAACCTAGAGTATAAGATAGAATATCAAGATTACATGTGATGTTAATATTCTATGTTCAAGAATTGCATGAGATGTAATTGGTAAAGTGTTACCTACCTAAATAAACCACACTTAAAGTGATAAGCCAAAGCTTACTTGAAGTAGGGTGAAATATGGATCTTGTCCCACTATTATTTTTCAGTTGTTGAAATTATCATTAAGGGTTTTTATATGAATTATGGATATATGTTGTGGGAATTTTATTATGCCTTTTATTAAATGCTACTTGTATATTTATTGTTGTAGAGTTGGCTACAAACACTACACATACTTTATCAGTGCGATCAATCCTTGAGAAGGATAAGCTCAATAGCACTAACTTCCTGGACTAGTACAGAAATCTAAGAATTGTTCTTAGGCAAGAAAGAAAGGAATATATCCTTGATCAACCCCTCCCTGAGGAACCACCTCCTGCTGCTACTAGAGCTCAAAGGGATGCTTATACGAAGCATCTCAATGACTCTACTGATGTCACTTGCATTATGCTTGGATGCATGGAGAATGAACTCCAAAAGCAAATGATGGAATTGGATGCGAACACCATGATTACTGATCTCATGGAAATGTTCCAAGAGAGAGCAAGAATTGACAGGTTCAATACCATCAAGAATTTGCTTTCTTGCAAGTTGACTACTAGCGGCTCAGTTAGTCCTCATGTTTTGAAGATGAATGGTCATCTTGAACATTTGGACAGGCTCGGTCTCCCAATTGCCCAAGAGTTGGCTACAGACATTGTTCTCCAATCTTTGCCTGAGGCTTATGATGGTTTCATCATGAACTTCAATATGCATAATATGGAGAAGACCATCACAGAGTTACATGGGATGCTTCAAACTGATGAAAAGAACATCAAGAATGAGATTAAGGATGTTCTTATGGTTAACAAGGGAAAGGGTATGAAAAGGTCTGGTAAGGGCAAGGGAAAGGCTTTCAAGAAGTCTAAACCCAAGTCCAAGCCCAAGACCAAGGATGAACCCAAAGCAAAACCGCCAAAGGAAGGAACTTGTTTTTCTGCAAGGAACCTGGACATTGGAAAAAGAATTGCAAGAAATATCTGGATGATCTGAAGAAGAACAAGGGTAGTAAAACTACCACTTCAGGTATTCATGTTATAGAAATTAATCTTTCTACTTCTGATTCATGGGTATTAGATACTGGATCTGGATCTCACATTTATACTAATGTGCAGGGTCTCAAAAGGAGTAGAAGTTTGACAAAAGGCGCAGTGGACCTACGAGTTGGCAATGGAGCAAGAGTTGCTGCTTTAGCTGTAGGGACTTATGAGTTATCTTTTCCTAGTGGACTTATTTTATCTTTGAACAATTGCTATTATGTACCTACCATGTGTAGGAATATTATTTCTGTTTCTTGTTTGGACAAGGATGGTTTTGAATTTATTATTAGGAATAATAAATGCAGTATTTCGCATAATAACATTCTTTATGGATATGCTCCACGCAGTAGTGGTCTTTATATTTTAAATGTTGAAGACACTAATGAAAAATCAATCTATAACATCAATGCTAAGAAGTTATGTCAAATGATTTAAACTTTACTTATCTCTGGCATTGTCGTTTAGGCCATATAAATGAGAAACGCATATCAAAACTTCAAAGAGATGGACTTTTGAATTCATTTGATTATGAATCATTTGAAACATGTGAATCTTGTCTAATGGGCAAAATGACAAAAACACCTTTTATTGGACAAGGTGAAAGAGCTAAAAACTTATTGGGCCTTATACATACAGATGTATGTGGTCCATTAAGTACAAATGCTAGAGGTGGATTTCAGTACTTCATTACTTTTACTGATGATCTCAGTAGATATGGTTTTGTTTATCTGATGAAACATAAATCTGAATCTTTTGAAAAGTTCAAAATAGTTAAGAATGAAGTACAAAATCAACTTGGTAAAAATATTAAAACACTAAGATCTGATCGAGGTGGTGAATATTTAAGCCAAGAATTTGTAGATCATCTAAGAGATTGTGGGATCGTTTCTCAATTGACTCCACCTGGAACACCACAATGGAATGGTGTGTCTGAACGGAGAAATCGAACTCTATTGGATATGGTTCGATCAATGATGAGTCAAACTGATCTTCCAATCTCATTTTGGGGTTATGCTTTAGAAACCGCTGCATTCATTTTGAATAGAGTTCCATCATAGGCAGTTAAAAAGACACCATATGAGATATGGACTGGAAAAACTCCTAGTTTGTCTTTTCTTAAGATATGGGGATGTCAAGCTTATGTGAAGCGACTAATTTCAAATAAATTAGCACCCAAATCTGACAAATGCCTTTTTGTAGGATATCCTAAAGAAACTAAAGGATATTACTTCTACAATTCTTATGAGAACAAAGTGTTTGTTGCTAGAAATGGTGTCTTTTTGGAAAGAGAATTTATTTCCAAATGAACCAGTGGGAGTACAGTACAACTTGAAGAAATTCAAGAACCACAAAGTAGCATTGTACCAAGTATGGAACCTCAAAAGAATCAACAAGCAATTGCTGAACCAGTACAAGTACCACAAGGCCAAATGAGGTCTGATAGGACACGTCATAATCCTATGAGATATGGATTTCTCATTACTGAGAACAATTATGTGATGATTGTGGATCAAGAAGAACCCACGTCCTATCAAGAGGCCATAAATAGTCCTGACTCTGAAAAATGGCTCGAAGCCATGAGATCTGAAATGCAATCCATGTATGATAATCAAGTTTGGACCTTGATTGACCCAACGGATGGTGTAAAAACCATTGGGTGCAAATGGGTCTTCAAAATCAAGACTGACATGATGGCAATGTGCATACCTATAAAGCAAGACTAGTTGCAAAAGGTTTCAGGCAAATACATGGTATAGACTATGATGAAACCTTTTCACCAGTTGCTATGCTCAAATCCATTCGAATTCTCCTTGCCATAGCTGCATATTATGACTATGAGATATGGAAAATGGATGTCAAAACAGCATTTCTTAATGGAAACTTACTTGAGGATGTGTACATGACACAACCTGAAGGTTTTGCCAGTCCAGAGAATTCTGGAAAGGTTTGCAAGCTTCAAAAATCCATTTATGGATTAAAGCAAGCTTCTCGGAGTTGGAATCTTCGTTTTGATGAAGCAATCAAAGAGTTTGGATTCATCAAGAATGAAGATGAACCTTGTGTGTACAAGAAGGTTAGTGGGAGCGCGATTGTTTTCTTAGTGCTTTATGTTGATGACATACTACTCATTGGAAACGACATTCCCATACTGCAAAATGTTAAATCATGGTTAGGGAAGTGTTTTTCAATGAAAGACTTGGGCGATGCTGCTTATATATTTGGCATCCAGATCTATAGAGATATATCTAGAAGACTCATTGGCCTAAGTCAAAGCACTTATGTTAATAAGGTATTAGACAGGTTTACTATGCAAGACTCCAAGAGAGGATTCTTGCCAATGTCACATGGCATCAATCTCAGCAAGACTCAGTGTCCTAAGACACAGGATGAGCGAGACCGCATGAGTAAGATTCCATATGCTTCTGCTATTGGATCTATCATGTATGCAATGTTATGCACTCGACCTGATGTCTCGTATGCTTTGAGTACAACGAGCAGATACCAGTCAAATCCAGGTGAAAGTCACTGGGCAGCAGTTAAGAACATCCTTAAGTACTTGAGAAGAGCCAAAGATGCATTCTTACTATATGGTGGTCAGGAAGATGAGCTGATTGTAAAGGGTTACACAGACGCTAGCTTCCAAACTGACATTGATGATTATAAATCATAGTCAGGATATGTGTTTTGTTTGAATGGAGGTGCTTTCAGCTGGAAGAGCTCGAAGCAGGACACCGTTGCTGATTCTACAACAGAAGCTGAGTATATAGCTGCTTCAGACGCAGCTAAGGAGGCTGTTTGGATCAAAAAGTTCATAACTGGATTAGGAGTTGTTCCTAGTATATCCGATCCAGTGAACTTGTTATGTGATAACAATGGGGCCATAGCACAAGCAAAGGAGCCCGGATCACATCAGCGATCCAAACACATACTTAGAAGTTATCATCTCATTCGAGAAATCATTGACAGAGGAGACGTGAAGATATGCAGAGTTTTGACAAATGATAATGTTGCTGATACGCTAACTAAGGCTCTTCCACAGCCTAAGCATGAGAGTCATACTAGGTCCATGGGAATTAGATTTAATGTAGATTGGGCCTAGTGCAAGTGGGAGATTGTTATTGATATGCACTAGGTCAATCATGTTTGACCATGTTTTTACTTTATCATTTTGTTATTTATTGATTGGCAGTTTTTATCATTCTATATTAATGATTAAAATACTTGAATGGTTAATTCTTTCTAAGGTCATCAAGTATGTGACTTGATAGTAGAACCCTTAGGTTTAATAAAAGAATTACATACCATCTATCCCTAGTCTTAATAGAACATTGAGACTAGTATGATGTTGACTGATGATTATGTTTTACTAATCATGTATATGAGATATTAAGTCAAATCATAGGTGCTATTTGAGAAATAAGGCACTGGATGACCCACTCTGAGAATACTACATAGATCACTTTCATAAGTAATTCTCATTACAGTTATATTAGTATAATCCTTTGACCTTGAAATCATCATGGATTTCTACATAGCTATTTCATATTTTGATACAGTCTTACATTATCTTTAACAGGATAATGGAATAGATTGTCATTGGATATGAAAGTAACTATGTGAGAAATGTGAGTGACTGAGAAGGAATTTGTCCCTCATTTATTTGAGTAAGATATCTATGGGGCCCTTGAAGAAGATAGACTGAAGGAAATGCATGACCATGCTAAATGAATTGATAAAGAGTTATCATTTTCAGTCTACTTAGAGTCAAGAAACTAATGATTGAATATTATAAGGATGACAGGACTATGCCTTATATTCAATCTGGATATCGAGAGACAAAGGGATTAAAATATTGTTGTAAATGGTTAAATCGGATTGTCGATATTCGTATAACTTGGGTAGTCATAATGTCTTGCTAGAGGCCACTTATGACTTGTGGGCTTAAATAGGGATTTCGAGCCTACTGCCAACGTTATATGAACCTACAGGGTCGCACACTAAGAACAGGCCCAAAACAGTTATGGGTTGTACAAGCCCAATGTGATTAAGTGATTAATTATTATTATTATTATTATTATATATATATAATTCGTAATATATATATATATATTAATAAATATATATATATTAATTCGAAATTTAAGGATAAGTGTTTTCCTTAATTTATTATTTTTGAAAGATAATAAATATAGTAATTAATATATATAGATGATTATCAAAAAAGGAGTTTTTGATAAACATAAACTTGTAGAATTGCAATGAGATTGAAATTCGAATTTGTCTCAAACCCTAGTGTTGTTGTATCACTATAAATACACATTAAGCAATTGGTTTGAGAATCACGAAATTCATTATTCACTAAATCACTAAAAATTTGAAATTGCTTGTGAAGCAATAGTTCTAGTACACAAGCACTAGTTTTGGCTAAGGTTTGTTCGTGTGGATACTCGTAGAGGACGCATTCTTTTGGAGGTGTTTCTGATCCGAGGCCAGGTATCACCAAAGTGAACCACCTCCTTCCTTCCTACATTGCTGTTGAATTCGACATACAAGTAAGTATTAATTCTGTAGTTAATCTATTTATTCGAATTACATGGATCTTGGTTTGGGTTTTAGATAAATTTTTTGAAATTCCGCTGCGTTATGAACCTAGAAAACCCAACACCTGCGGACATTGAAGAAATAGGCTCTTCCCGTCCCTTTCTCCAAGGATGGATTGCAGGTCTCAGTTATGCCCACCAGACCTGTACTTGTGCAATGGAAAAGCCAATGCTATATTTCTTCCTATGCAAAAAGGAGTTAGGAATCTACCTAGGTACTTTGAGCCGGTGATCCCTATATATAATAGTCGTTCCTTCTTGCTTTTTTCCCTTCTTCTCCAGGGTTATGAAATAACTGGTTCGATAGGGCCAGGAATGAGGATAAGGCTCAAATAAAAGACCAAGCCAAGCATAGGTTCCTAGAGCTGATCAAAAGATCGGCAAGCTCGACTTCGCTTGAAAGGACAGTTGACTTTCTTGCGTACTTCTTTCCATCCTGAGAACTTCCGATCCTCTCACTTGGTTCGAGCGACTACCTTCAAATCTCTCCTCTCCTTTCAGTTCCTTAGAATAAATTAATTACAAAGTGCAAGGCAAGTAGTGTGATATCCTTAGAAGACTACCAACTCCCCGCCAGCTAGCTTACTTCTTCCCCCCCCCCACAGTACTACCGTACTATCCCGTATTCCGTAAAAAGCAATGGATTCAGGTCTATCCCCATTTCAAACTTTCTTAGTCGTGGAAGGGACTATTGCCCTTTTTCCTTGTTTTTATAATCTCTTTGTTTAGATATTACGTATATATCGTAGTCCCCATGTTTTATGTCGGCCCCTTTCGCCCTATATTTCAATTCCATAAGCATTCCAAACCTTACCATTGTTGGAAGGAAGGCTTCCTGCTTTTTGGTTGTTGCAAAAGAATAGCTTTCCGGTTGTCTGCTAGCCTGTGTAATAGCCCCCCGGTTTCTCTTATTCTGCTGAAAATCATTCTCATTCTTCTCATCTATTTTAGAAACATAGATTCCAAAAACCCTAACTTTAGGATCCAAAAAACGTAACATTAAGTTCGGTACTACGATCTTGGCTCTTTTTGATGGACAAATCTTGAAAAGGAAGGGAAGTGACTTCTACGCCCTATTGATAAGAAGAAAAGGTTAATCCAGCTAATAAGTGGGAATTGAATAAAGTTAACGAGAATTCATTTTGGCAGTGGGAGGAAATAAAAAAAAGGCTTCCACCCACGGTTAAACGGAGAGGCCATTGACACGAATTTTTTTCCCAAACTCAAGAGTGGAGGGGCGTAGCGTTTAGAATCATATATTTGACCACCAAGTCATTGAGCCACTCACGATAACGTGCAACTACAGCCCGATGACTATGTCGTTACCAAGGAGGACATAATCCCGAAAACGACGCCCGTGGTTTTCCTCCTCAGCTGCGCACACCACACTACAAAGTGGTGACAGAGGGCAAACCTTCTGCCCGACCATTTTTTTGAGGCAGCCTGCTCTTGCTCAGGTGCCTTGAGTGCTGCAGATGGTGTTCATGGTCTCTTGCTTTTTCTGTTCTTGTGGGGGAAGGAGAGATTGGCACATCTACAACTTGAGAGTGTGCTCGGGCAAGTGGGCTAACCAGAACTCTGAGTAAGGGGAAGAATCTTTGAGAACTTGAGCTACAGACTGAAGGTTTTCTAGCTCCGCTTCTCCTATGACTATTTTAATTAAGGAACTAGGGTAATGCGAAGACAAAGAAGGCATAATAATGGTGAGTTGAATAGGGCGCGGCAGCCGTTCAAAGGCTTTTATGCGCTACCGTTCAGGCCTTATTTAAGATAGGAGAATGCGATTCAAGCAAGAGACTTCGGGTTTACAATAACATATAAAGGCTTATCTTATAAGGTCTAGAGTGCAACAAGTCTTATATTCTGAAATAGAAAAGATAGATTTCATTAGCGCTCCTGTAATAGTGCTAGTCTTTCTACGTGAATCTTGCTTCCTTGGTCACTGAAGAACGGGCTATTCTCTCTAAAAGCTTTTTATCCTTAACCTGCTAACTACTTGACTGGCTATCTATCTCTCTTCAGTCATTCTTTGAGCTTACCCTTCTCACTTCTGGTTCATCAAGATAAGCTTGATAGTGGCACATTTCCATTTCTTCCATTCGTTGTCCAGAAAACTACAGCTTTCAAGCCTACGTGCGCTGAAGCGCACTTCCGTTTTCTACGCCAGGTCGATGTACAAAAAGCGTAATCCATATGTATACCCCCCTCCCGAGGTACTCATAGAATAGGCTCCACCCCCATGATACTTGGAGATACTATGACAAGCCTTTAGTTGGTCTTTTATAACCACCTTCCAACATACTATGCTCTACGTCTCTGATTTCTATGCCTCGAGTCCCAGATCAATTGGACCGTCGATCTGTACGTACATGCATATGGATCTTCATCTTCAACCTTGAGATCCCCTATGAGATCTTCTTCCAGAGAAGCCTCAGTATATGCTGCCCTCATCTATTCATGGTTCCGGATCCAGATATGGAACTTGAATGGGCTATGCCTTCATCTATGTTATTGGTTTTCAGACCAAAGCATCACATCTTAGGTTTGTAAATGGAAAAGGATTAGGCTTTGGATCAAGAGGCCCTAGATATTCTATCGATGACTCCGGAATAGGTTCTTCAATGATTTATGGTTCAACCAAGGCAGGCAAAATCGATTAGAGGCTATAGAAAAAGCCTAAGCGCTTATTCTTCCATGAAAGCTGTTAGGGGGGGGGGGGATTAGTGAGACCTCATCCCTAGGAAGAAGCAAAGCAATTGAAAGTACGGAAGAATCCTAATAAGAAGGAAAACCGCGGGAAGGAAGATGCAGATGATGGAGATGATGATCTATCAAAGAAGGTGGTCCTCAAATTTAGTTTGGAAGTCTTCTTCCAAAGGTAGCGGTAAACCACGTCTTACCCTAGGTCCTTGGTCCAAAGGATAATAAACCCGAGTAACTTGATGAGGATGTGGAAAAAAGGACTCTCCTCTAGTTGCAGATATTGGAGAGGTTGATTCCGGTCTAGAGCTAAGAGACGGATTAGAGGTGAGGAGGGACCCCAATGAAGAGCATACCCTTTCCATAAAAGAAAGTCCAACCCAATCCAATTTCACACTCGACATGGAGCTTGTGATTGCTCTTAGAGAAGTAGAAGTGGCAAAGGCTGGAAGAGAAGAATACCCAGAGAGATCGAGAATGGAATGTACGAAGCGAGTCAGCTGACAGCTACGGCTAGGAAGCATGCGAGTGAAAGGGCAAGATGAAAGTGATGCGGGCATGATATCTTTTTGATCATCTATAACCCAGAGGGAGACGAGCACTCGCTCCGAGTCAGGCTAACTCTCACCTCATTGATTACAATTTGATCACTTAGTCAAATGGATTTCAGGGTCCGCCTTCTATCTAGAATCTTTCCCCTCTGGAGACCCGGGGATCAGCAAAAAAACATAGAAAGTATTACTGGTCGCTTCGCTTGGGCTCACCACCCGGCAATCTACTTCTTAATTAGAACCCGGATAATGAAATAAATTGAAAAACAAAGTGCTCACGGGAGCCAGAAAGAGCGAAAGAAATGTGATTAGATTAGAAGTAGGAAAGGTCTCCCTTGATGCTTTGTTAATTCCACAGTTCGTTCATAGAAAGATGAATGTTAAAGACTAGTTAAAGAAGAAGGCGAGCTAACAGATGAGATAAGCCTAGAAATTCACCCGAGTAAGCCCGACTTAAAGTGGATATAGTTGATCCCTATAAAATAAAAGGGGTTCTCTCTCTCTTGATTAAGCCATTTCTTTCAAAGGTGCTTGGAGATCCAGTTTGAGTGGAAGTTCTTGTTGGAGTTGAGTCTGCCGTTTTGTAGCCTTTACAGCTAGTGTTACATTAGTGGCATTCTGACGAGCTTTCAGAGCAAGATTTCCTCCAATGGAGGGTTATATATAAGATTATAAGGTAGGGTTATACGGTATAGAATCTATTTCTTTCCTGGTGAGGATAGAGGATATTAATAGAATATCATCATAGAGCTCGTAATAGAGCTAGGTCAAGAGTCAGGAGCAAGAGGTCTTTTCCTGTTTACGAATCCAATTCAGGTTCTCGGGAAGACGACGACGCGATTTCATCAATAGGAGGCGTAACTGCAGCAACATTAAATAAAGTATGAGGGTGGTGGCTGGCTGGCAGCCCTCGTAGCAACGATTATGTAACTGTTTAGGGAGCTCATAGTACTATGGGAACTGTGGGTATTCTCTATAATAGTAGTTCTTTTAGGAACAGAGAGGTGGCGACCATTCTCAAGAACCAATCTGCTTGGGAATCAGTGTTAGGTACTTGGAAGGGTCGTTAAGAATGAATGAGAAAGAAAAAAAGCCCATGCATTCAGTGCCAAAAGGCGGCATAAATTTCAATAGACTCTTCACTTCAACAAGGACTACCGTGCGGAAAGAAAAGTAAGTGCCGTGTAGAGTAGACCTACACAGGTGCTTCAAGAGAAGATGAAATAAGCAAATAATCATGGCCTACCCATTTTGAGAAGCCGCTAAGTGGATGAATAGAAAGAAAGAACTACGAGTGAACAAAAAGAAGGGGCAAGATAAGATTCATTCAATGCTCTGTAGCCGAGGGCGGGTTCTTCTTAGTTGAAGGTAGAGTATGCCATCACCCATAGGTGAAGGAGCGAAGCATGCTACCGAGTATACGAGGTGAAGGAGCATTCAACTGATTGAATGCGGCGAGGTTTCCATTGGTGTGACCTTTCCTATGGTTTCTATGGTCTTGTGAAAAAGGTCTCGGTGTTGTGGTGTTACATAGTCCGATGTGAAAAGGCATGGGTTGACTGTTTAATAGTTAGCAGGCTAAGGGTAGAGACCACTACACGCTACGAAGCCAGTGAAGGAAGGCGGTTCAATCATTGAGGAGTTCAATAACTATTAATAAGAATCAGTCGTGAAAGGCCTAAGTGCTGCTAATGTCGATCTTGGCTTGGGCTTCTCTTTACCCAGAGATCGGATAATGTTCACAGCTTTCACGACTGCGTTTATAAAGAGAATAAGAAAAAATAGACTGCCTTCCCTTACCCAAAAGTTTAGAAGGAATGAGTCATAGCCTCTAGCTGGGCACGAGAAAGAACTCTCTATTGCCCATAGCCAAATAGAATCAGTATGGCAAGGTAGCTGTGAACAAGAAGAAGAGGAGAAGTCACCCGGTAAAGCCCCATCTTTAAATAAGGCAATTGCCTACGTTCTAGCACTTCGCAACTAAGGAGAATCCCTTAGGGAAAGACTGGCTAGTAATGGCACTCAATAGCTCAGCAACAAAGGAAAGCATACATGCAATTTGCAACATAGAGATAAAAAGAAGAAGTAAGTTGGCTGGATGAAGTCACTTTACTTGCCGAGGAAGAAATGTAAATTCTTGCTTCTTCCTTTTGTTTTAAATACCGGGATTGTTAACTACTATCCTTAACTCTTATTGCCCTAGAAGCAAGAACTCTTAACGGCGGGAAGCGAAGGAACCGTAGGGCTTAGCTTAGGGCAGGGACTGATCTTTGGGTCATAATGAATATAGACGGAGTTTAGCGGAATCCGTATAACTGTTTGGCTTAGTGTTCGTATAAAACTAGAATTGCAGGGTTACTTCCCACGCTTTATTCCTAAACCTACGCTTGCCACTACGAGAAGAACTAGAAGACAAACTCTTCTTTATATACATACACAATTATCAGTCTAGTTCGCCACAAGGGATGAAAGCAAAAAGGAAATAACCACTAGTCCAACACCTACGAAAAATAAATAGGCTCTTTCGGAACAGAATAAGCTGTTTTCGACGCTAACTCGAAATGGAATAAATACGATCGGACGATTCTTTACCTTCAGCTTAGATTCCCATGAGGACGATTTCTGCCTCTAGTAAGAAGGAGATCGGACATGATCAATAGTAGAAGGAAGCGACAGAAGAGGGAAAGGAAAGAAGTACAAAATCAACAGCTTAAAAAGCTTTACCTTGACAAACCTGCATTTTGACAGCAAAAACCGCCTCCTACTCACGAAGAACAGAGATAAGAAGGATATGAAGGCTCGATTGTGCTTAGAATTTTTAACATGTATGCAGGTCCCAAAACTGTAGGAACCACTTCTATTTACTGACCATAAGACAATTCAATAAGGACTGGACTCAGCGATAGCCCAGCGATAGCCCTTAGTCCTTATTCACTGCTTTATTCGCCGCTTCTACTGCTTTTTGAGGTTCAATGGACAGCTGTTTGATTTGGTTCAGGAAAGTAAGAAGTCTGACTGGCATCTTAGAATAAAGGAAGATCTGGTTCTTCAAATGCAAGACTAGCTCTCTCTCCTAAGCGCTAAGACTCATTCCCGATAGAAAAGGAGTTTCAGTTCCCCTTGGTTATTCAACTAGTTCTTTTAAATTTTTAGAGAAGGAATGAGCATAATTCCACTGGACAAGAGCTGCAGCTGGCTGTTTGAGAACAAAGACAGTAGTTGTAGTTGCCTTTGCTTCTGCTTTCAAACCTACCGAGCCTAATGCCTTTAAGGTGTAAAGGTTTCTCCTTTTTTTATCTGTCTCCTTACACTACAAAAAATTTGGCTTGTAGGGACGAACGAAATTTATCACGTTAAATCCAAAATTTGTCACAACAACATTATTGTGACTATTTTGTGACAAATTTCGTTGGTCAAAACAAACAAGTCACAATAAGTCTATTTTATAGTTTGTCACCATAAATTTTCTATTGTGATAAAATTGTTTTGTCACATACATATTTATTGTGACGAAAATGTATATCACAAGTAATCCAATGTTGTCAAAATTTGTCGTAATATACATCGACTTCTAGTGACAAAACGCTAATAACGTGACAAAAAATAGTTATCACAATTCATATAAATTTGTCACTACATACACCGAGTTATTAGTGACAAAAAGATTATGCAGTGACAAAACCATATTTATCACAATTAATAAAAATTTGTCACTACATACACCGAGTTATTAGTGACAACAAGATTATAAAGTGACAAAAAAATATTTATCACAAGTAATCTATCATGATGTGACGAAATTAATTGTCATAATAATCAATTAGCTGTGATAAATTTAATTTATCACAAGAAGTAATTTAACATAACGTGGCGAAATTAATTGTCATTATAATTAGTTAGTTGTGATAAATTTAATTTATCACAACACGTAATTTATCATAACGTGACGAAATTAATTGTCATTATAATTTGTCAACGGTGACAAATTTAATTTATCACAACAAGTAATTTATCATAATGTGACAAAATTAATTGTCATTATAATTTGTCAACGGTGATAAATTTAATTTATCACAACAAGTAATTTATCATAATGTGACAAAATTAATTGTCATTATAATTTGTCAACGGTGATAAATTTAATTTATCACAACAAATAATTTATCATAACGTGACGATATTATTTGTCATTATAATTAGATAGCTGTGACAAAAGTAATTGTCATTATAATTGCTATTTTATTATATTATTTTTATTTTTATCGATACTAAAACAATTAAATACGGTAAATTGTTGCTTGCGAGATACTAAATCAATTCAAATATTACATAAAATTATACTAAAATATTACATAAAATTATAAATGAATAACTGTTCAATAATACTAAAATAACCGATCGTATGCAAACATCTAAAATATTTTCTAAAAAGAAAAAAAACTAAATTAAGCCTAACTTTTAATATAGGGAGACGTCCATCTTCTTTCATCCCGACAATTCTCATCTGCAAGAAAAAAAATTAATGAAATAATATACATATTTATTTTTAAACTAACATATTTAAATTAATAATTTTAAAATTTAAGTTCCTTGTAAGAAATGCGGTTCTTATGAAAGCATTACTCTTTCTTTATTGCTCTGGTGGTTTTTTCTTCAATCTAAAATGATTTTATAAAATAGTAAAAGAGATTCAGAAGAGTGAAATCATTTCAAACCTACATTCATAACTTTATGAATTGTGAAAATGTTATGTTTGCTTTAATGGTAACTTTGGTCTAACAAGGAGATGCGATTAGTCAAAGGATTACTCTTTTATCAATTAGATGGAAATTTGTTGCCCGGGGAAACAGCCATGTCTTTAGTACTTGTTTTTATCTTTAAGTAACAAGATCAATATGTTAACAAAAAGTACACTGCAGAAAACCAAAAAAAAGCAGATATGTGAAGTTCTGAACAATACCAGGTCATATTGACTTGTAATACATTGCTTGAACTCTTCCGCAACCTTACTTAGTACTGATTCCACCAACTATTGCATGCAAAAGGCACAATCATTATTTAAAGTTAGAAACTTTAACAGCAGAACCAAAAGGAAATGAAGCATAGTGTATCTGAATACTAAATCTTGATTAATCCTGGAAAGATTTTACAGAGACATACTTCATTCCTGTTTTAAATTATATAACATTTACCTAGACCTAGGCAGCTCAATAAATTACTTTTTATCAAGTCTCAAAATTAATTAGTATCAACAGTTGCACAAGTTCATATAACATAAGCATATAAGCTTATCATCAAGAAATCAAATAGTTAAATAGTAGATGATTACATGTTTCCTACATTTAACGAGTGGTAAAACGCTAATATAACTTCATAACCAGTAAAAGAGAAGAGGCATTACTAAGGCGTATGTACACAATAACTTCATCTAACGTTGTACGCAACGTGGCCAAATTAATAGCAAGATTCAAAAGCAACATATATTACACAATACTTCGTTAATTTAAAGAACATAGCTACCGAACATTGAAAAGATAAGCATGGAAAATCATGTGGAATTCCAAAATCAACCAAGATAATACTTCTCCTATACAGGAGCCCAAATGTTTAAAATTTCTAATTGACGAACCATTAAATAACAAATATGGCATTAATAACTCCACTATTTAAAGAATAACAGTAATAAAAGATCAGTAACACACTGGCCAACTAGAATGGCCACTACACCTATTATAGGATAATCAAACACTAAATAAGCAGTCGAAATCTGAAAATCCCTGATTCTTATTATGATTTTCCAAAAGCTAGTTACAACAGCGAAATCTATAATCACAAATTTAACAAAGAAGAGTAACAACTAAGTAAAACATGTTATCATCGGTAATACTAACACCTTCATTATGCCAGGTTCTCGCTAAGGCTACAAGCGACAGCAAACATTTCAAAGTTTCCACCTAAACAAACAAATAACCGAAGAATTAACATACTAGAAGTTTACGCAGAGCTATTTACAGTAATTAGTACCAAAATTACCAAATTTTTTGCAGTAGTAACACTATACTCGTATTTGCCAGCTCTCCTAGACCAAACAATAAGTATAGCTTGTTAGCCTGTAAGAACAGTCAATGCAAGCGTAACAATACCCCCTATCTGAATCAAGAACAAACACATTAACATGCGAAGCAATAATTTGAAATAATTGAAATTAAAAGCAGTCAATGTATATCTTTACTTGCATTTCCACTTGGATCGTTCATTTGAGGCGGCCACTTTACTAACGAACACTTCAAATTTGAAAGCGGAATTAGGGATCAGAAAAATGAAAAATTGAGAGAACTAGATCTTGAGGAAAGAAAATAAAGTACCTTAATTTTCAATGTCGTTAGCTGTTTTGCCATCATTATCTTTATCTTCGTCCTTGAGTTTTCTGTACTCAATCAAATTTTGCAGACTAACATGGATTATTTATCAACAATGAAAAAAACAATCATTGTAGATCTATCTTGCTTGATTACACAATTTTTTACCTATGCTGCAAAAACATAAACCTTTTGGCACGCAACTGAATTTTGAAGACAAACAAAAATCTTCATTAACAACTTTTACACATAAATCCTACTCATTAATAAGAAAGTTTGAGAACTAGGATCAATTTAGAAAAAGATTAAGAGAACTAACCACTATGAGGTTCGTGTGAATGGAACTTGCATTTTCCTGCCTTCAACTAGAAAAGAATGGCCAAAACCTTTCAATATAGCATAAATTAATGTTCAAATTTTTCTAAACTTCTGTAGAGAAGGGATCATGACAAAAATTTCACAACAAAGCAAAAGGAGAGAAATGCCATCACTAATCATTCAAAAAGTATGATTCGATTACACTACACATTTTAGTAGATAATATCAATGATTAAAACATTAGCATTATAACTGTTAACTCAAGTCGAGCAACTTATGTGCATCAATTTTGAAACGGCACACACTTTTTAAGCTATGAGTAATCATATACCACATATACTCTCTATGAGTTTGTGTAAATTAGATGCATGACAATTCACAACTTTAGCTGAACTAGAAAGATATTGCACAAAACTTCTCATTAGAGCTGTTTCATTTTTTTAGTTGCAAGAAAAAATCAAATCTGAAAAAGAAAGAAACTTACATACTGTGAGGTACAGCGAGATTCAATTGTGTGATGACCGCTGTTATGAGGTCTAGGGGCTACTTCATTGAGCAATATATGAATTTTTATGTTTTCCAATATATGCAATTTACAAGCTCGTCTTTCGTGATAACTGATCGCTTTATTGATTGAAACAAGAAATGCATCATGTTGAATAGCTTGGGCAGGCAGGCAATCATTTGTTTCCGTCTCTTTGCTTGCGAGATAGTTGGATCTCGCTCTTCTTGCGCCTTTATTTCTTTCTCTCTTATCTATAAACACGCAAAAAAATTAGTTCATACATAAGACTTCATTCACATGGCATTTATACATAAAACAAATCTGAAAAATGATTACAGATTGCAAAAGGCTCTCCGGAAAAGTCCAATGTATTATGCAATAATATTTAAAATCACTAATTTGAGTTCCTATGAATCTAGATTTTCTACATCATGTTCCAAAATTTCATCAGAGAGATTCATTATGCAAAAAAGACTCCAAAGTAAAGACAAAATTGACACTTCTAAAATTAGACCAGCCCCTACTGATTTGAATAATAAGAAGTTATTGATGATAACTAAATATCCCATAAACAAGAATGGATGTTATTGATGATAATAATAAGAGAGCAGCAATATAATAATTAATGAACAGATAAAACAATCCTAATGATTTATGAAATATGGTATAGTTTCTAAGTTTATTGATACTTTGATGTTATTTGAATTCAAGTTAAGCCAGTCACTACTTACTATAGCACAAAAATAAAGACATATACTCTTCTATTGAAATTGAACCTCTGGATGTAGGAGAGGAGAGGAAATAACTATTCATATTAGGGAAAGCAGAGACTATCTCAAGGAAATGGCACTGAATAATTTATTAGCTGATAAGAAAATTGTAGATATAAAGAGACAAGCATGTGACATATAAGAAATTTATTAGAATTGCTATTTCTTGCCAGCAATATGATAATAAATGATAAGAACCATAAAATTACTCTTTGAGCGTCAAAACAAGTAAATTGTGTCCGAAGACAAGTTAGATTTTAACTAAAGAAAGTTACTGTAAGAACTGTTCCACCAAAACAGAAAATTTGCCATTATATTTTATGTACCACACGGATTTATTCTTCTTTATAGCAGTAACACTACTTTTACAATCTTAAACTGATTTATGCTCTGATACTACACATTAATTATTTTCCGTCAGACATCTGTTCTATTAACATATCCTATTTTTGTTATGCTGCTTTATCCTAAATTCTATTAAAGTGCCTCGTCACTACGCATAATTTGAGTCATATTAATATGTATGTTTAAGATGGGTGGATATCATCTCAAATAATGAATAACAGAATTCGATAAACTACGGCACATTCTATACGTCGGATCCATTAAACTGAACCAAGCATTTCAATCCCTACAATCTCTAACCCAAAACAAAAAAATGCAACAAAATAATCAAAATCAGAAGGATATAGAAAATACTTACTTTTGCTCGGTTAAGCGGCACCATCCATAATCGGTAGGATTCAATCGAACTCGCCTGAACCACTACACGGAAACGCAACCAAAAATCCATTCTCTAAAGTCTAACTCCTTTAAATTTGAACCGCAATCCACATAAAAGTTAGGGGTTTCGCATGAAGTAGAGTCAGACCAAGAAGAAAATATAAAAGAATGTGTTGGGAACATGATGTGTGTAATTACCTATTTGGAGAATTAAAAGAATTAGGGTTAGGAATGGTTGATAGAGGCTCTCGCGGGTTGAGAGAAGGAGATGAAGTGATGATGTGAAGAAATAGGATTGATTTTGTTTAGGTGTAGTGTATAGGAATTAATGGTCCAGATCTTTTTATATTTTAATCTAATGATTATTATTCTCCATGAAAACATAAAGCTAAAGAAAAAGTGGGATTTCCCTTTTTTTCTATTTTGGGATTGACTTTTAAATTATGACCCGTAATTTATTTGCACATTTTAAAATTCACAAAGTAAGTTAACATACAATTGATTCAATATTTATAATATATAATAATCAATAATTATGCAATGATAAATAATAAATATCTTTTTTGTATTTAATTTTGTATTTACTTTTATTTATTTTGATTATTATTATCATCATTAGTTATTTATTTAATTTTCATTAATTATCTTTATATTTTGTCGGTTTCGCATTCTCTGTTATAAAATATTTCTGTTTACTTGGATTCTAAATTTTATTTCTGTCTAATTTGCACTAAAAATATTATATACAAAAAATATGGTATCTTGGATAAGACACCTAAATAATAACAAAAATTAAAGTGTCGCACTCAATCATTTAGGATTTGAAGTTCTTTACAAACTACGTGGGTTTTGACCCCGACACACTGGGTACGTGTTTAAATATGTATTTAGGGTGTTTAAATCAGTTTTAAACATAATATTTCAATTCCAGTACTCCCAAAGGCGTCGTGGTGGCCTCACATTTTTAATCAGCCAATCAATTGGGCTTAGACGACCAGTCCGCGAGCAACCAACGATTTCTAAAAGGAATTCCAGGTTCACCCGAACTCGAAATCGACTCCGCTCTAAACTAGTGGAACCGTATTGACAAGAAAAAGAACTTTTGTCATACGATAACCTTCCCGGAGGCGAGTAAAGTTATCCAGTTGGTAGAAAAAGGAATTCCTAACTGAGTTAGATGGCGACTCCACATTTTTCAAAACCATTCCAATTTCGAAGTCAGGCATAAGCCTACACTACAAGAGAAAGGCCATTAGCCACCATTTTTCATGACCAGAACAATAACCAGTTTCAATAAGACATTAACAGCGACCAGAATTATATCTGTTCGTTTAATTTTGCTCTATCTCATATGACTCTCTATTTTCTAACCTAATTGTCTCAGTTATTCCCTTCCATTCCCTCTCATGTCCTCCATCTCACTCTCAGTTTGTTGCCGTCGCTGGACCAACGTTGTCTCAGTAACCAGATTCCTGTCATCGTTAATACAACAATGTTGTCCACTACTTTCATCCATCGTTGATTCCTATTTCCCTTCCAATCACTAATTTGTGTCTCACTCTCATTTTTCATTGCCCTAATTTATTATCCCACCTCAAGTCTCTGTTTAGATCAGAAAACTAAAAACAAACAGGACCCAATTTGCTATTTCAATTGGTTCAAAAGAAAGAGAAAAAACTGAACAAGTGATTATTTGTTATTTCATTTAGTAAGATTGAAGTCTTTTTCATGATTATGTATATATGTGGCATGTTTGGTCTAATTTTATTTGGGTTTCATTGTTTTTACAGGTCATTCCTTCTACCAATTCATCTGTTAGTTCTTTCTACCGTCCGATTAGCTTCTGCTCTATTTTGCAGGTCTCATTCACTGGATCAGAAGGCAGACTCCATCAAGACCTATTAAATCCTAAACCCTAAATAAAAAACAATTTTAATAATGCTTATACGAGTAAAATTAAATTAAATTGAATAAATTCAGCTATTATAAAATTTCAAATTATATTAATTAAAACATTAAAAAATAATAAGAATGGACGAAAGTGGTAATTTTTTTTATTTATTTCAAATGTAGCTTTTCTAACAAAACAAACCAAACAGATAAATAAAATTTAAAAAATACAAAATAAAAGATTGATCAAGATGATACTTTATAAGTTTATAAATGAATTTTTTTACTTAATTTTTATATTTAAAATTAATTTACTGTTTATAAAATTTAAAATTTATTACTTATTAGATATCAAATTTACAATTTATTTATAAAAAAACATAAAATAAAATCTTATCAGATCTGAAACTGATTTGATTTGCTAAAATCATGGTAAATTAAATTAGAAAAAAAAATTAAATTACAATAGGAGGGAAACAAAATTAAAATAGGAGGGAAACAAAATTAAAATAGGAGGAAAATAAAATTAAAAAAAACTAAAATTATTACGTAATGTTCCCTCTAAAGAAGATTCTTTGGCCTAATACTACACTCATTCTCTGTTAACTGATGGTTAAACATGCCCCTCAAATTAATAAAATAGATTTTGAAAATTAATTTCTACCTAAACTTAGGGCAAAAACTCAAGCCTTTAAACCGTTAATGCCCGTTTTGCTCCGATTTCCACTGTCCCAAATCATCAGCGTCCACTTTCCTCAGCTCCTCGCCCTTTTCTCTTTTGCTCCGGCCGCCTGCTGACGTTTTTGACTCCCTGTTGCCATTTTGGACCTGTTGCTGCCCTCTTCTCTCTTCCTCCGGCTAGGACCTGCTGCCTCCGGCTAGGATCTGCTGGCGCCGGCTAGGACCTGCTGCCGCCGTCCGTTCTTCCTCCGGTCCGACTCGTGAGCATGCTCTTCTTACTTTTACCCATGGTGTCAAGTAAATGATCTGTTGCTACTCTATTTAAAACTAAGCCTTACACCAATCTACGCCCTCCAGCCACCCTATCGCCGCTGTCTCCGCCGTCGCAGCAGCAACTCTTTTAGTTTCTTTCTTCAATTACAAGTGCGTAACCATGTCCTGTGCTGTCTCTGTTATTATTCATGTTACTTTATGTTTTAAATTGTAAATTTAAATTAAATTATAAATTCTAGGGTTTTCTGTTTGTTTTGTTTTTCTTTCTTTGTTATTAGATTCTTCCAGATCTGAAATTTCAGTAAAACAATTTATCCTTTATCGTTTATTTATTAATTTTTTTTGCTGTTTTTATGTTTTTGTTGATTTTCTATATAGAAATATGCATCTTTTTTGGGTTCTTTTTTAGGGTTAACCTAAATTTGATTCATAGATTGATTCAAGAATTAGGATATAAAGTGAGGAAGCATTGGATCAGATTAGTATACTTAGAGATTTGTTTTTCTTTTCTTGTCCTATTGGGCCTAAGGATTAGGGATTACGATTTATAATCGGATTTCAAAAGTCGAAAGATTTTGCTTTGGGAACCCTTACTGAAAGTGGCCATGGTTCCTATTCCTGTAAGTCAAATCTGAATAAAAATGGTTGCATCTCTATGGTTATCATCTAATGAAGATTTAATTTAACGATTTTAGATTAGGAGTGTCAAATCTGCATAGAAATGATTCTATATTCTATGGTTATTATCTAATGGCCATATTTGTTGCTTACCTATTTACATATCCAATTTGCATTTTGCTGAAGTTGTTTGATTTACATCTCTATGGTTATCATAAGATAGAAAGCCTATTCAGTCCAGTGCCCATTCATTATTTGTTTAGTTATTTTTATTTGTCTATGTTTTACATTCTTTATTTATTTAGTTCGTACCTCAACTTATTTTATTTTCATTATTATTTTGTTTCACTTCACTTATTTAATTTATTTTTTCTCTATTTTTTAGGAAGAAAATATACGATTTAAAGATTGACATCTTGCTTCTCAGTCTTTTTCTTGGCGTGGTTGATTTTGAAACGAAAAGTTGATTTCACAGTGTGTTTGAAACGGAATGACAAATCGGCAATTGAGTCTGTTGCTTCTAGTATTCCTTAAATGACATCGAAGTAAAGTAAATTCTAAAAAATGATTGATAAAAGAAGATTGATAAAATATCATAAGAAAATATATTATAATGTAATATTCATTTGCATGTTTATCGTTAATAAATTATCAATTTGTAATCAGTTTATTAAAAAATAAGTTATTTTAAAATAATATATAATTTATTTTTGGTTGACAACAGGTTGACAATGGATTTACGTTTAGTTTACTTGCATTATCAATTTTTTAGCTGAGTATGTGTATATATAATACCGAATAAATATATACAATAAACGAGTCTTTCCTTAGTGGTTAGGCACTTGGATTAGGAAAGGAAGGTCCTGAGTTCAAACTCAATTGAGAAAATAATGCCATTTTATTTAATTCTTTTGATATTTGACCACAACAGTTGTCCAATTGACTACATACCTCAATTTTGTGCTTAAAAGGAGAAGAAAAACTCGAGGAAAGGAGGTAATTCGTCGAATTTAAAAGCCCTACCTCGAATTTGTATGAATCATTTGAAAATTTAAATTATCAACTGAAAAAAGAAGCAATTTGAATGTGCAATTCATCCTTAATTAATCAATTTAGTCTTTTTCCTAAAGTCAAAAAAATACCTGAGAAAATAAGCAGCAACAACCACAACAACGATGAAAATGCGACGGCGGCAGAAGTACAATAAAGGAATTGATGCGGTAGTATGGTGTCAATATTCAGCAAAAAAAGTTTTGCCCTATCTTGATTTTTGTTTTAAAGAATGAAGAGTGCTTTGATAAAATAAAAAGTTAACCTAATTTGGATATTTTAATCTTAATTGTCCATACCTTTTTTTATCAAAATAAAATATAATTTCATGACCCATTTAATCTTGTTATCATCAATTGTTTTCCAATTGCATAGTGACATAACATTTATTAATCACAATATCATTTAATTTCGCTTAATTGCTGGAAAAATAAATTATTCACAATATTTTTACATATTATAATAAAATTTATTTCATCATAATAATTGTATTTTTAATATACAGTGACAAAACGTTTTTTGTCAAAACCCTTTGTCACAACAAACATAATTAATTTTTATAGTTACAGAAATATTTGACACAATATTTAATTATCACAACATCATTTAATTTTAATTAATTGCTGCAAAATAAAATTTGTCACCACTGTATTTAAACATTGTGCTAAAATTTATTTTATCATTATAACTGTATATACTTTCTTATTTACCATTTTTTTTTCTGCAATTCGTTTTTCTTTCTCTATTTTGTGTTTATTTTGTGTTTCTTTAGGTTGATATATGGTCGAAATAAGGTTCATTTTCAGTCATTATAACTTTATTTTTAAAATACGGGCACAAAACATTTATTTTGGCAAAATACTTTGTCACAAAACATATTTACTTTTTTTGTAGTGACAAATAAATTTGATACAATAAACTATAGTGGAAATATTATTTTTCGAGTTATTCTTTACCATATATTTTTTGCAAGTCCTTTTTCTTTCTTTATTTTGTGTTTATTTTGTGTTTCATGAGGTTTACATAAGGTTCATTTTCTATCATTATAACTGTATTTTTAAAATACGAGCACAAAACATTTATTTTGGCAAAATATTTTATCACAAAAATATATTTACTTTTTTTGTAGCGACAAATAAATTTGACACAATAAACACTAGTGGAAAGATTGTTTTTCGAGTTATTCTTTAACATATATTTTCTGCAATTTCTTTTTCATTCTCTATTTTGTGTTTATTTTGTGTTTCATAAGGTTGACATAAGGTTGACATCGGGTTCATATTCTGTCATTATAACTGTATTTTTAAAATACGGGAACAAAATATTTGTTTTGGCAAATACTTTGTCACAAAAACATATTTACTTTTTTTGTAGTGACAAATAAATTTGAGACAATATTAATTTATTATAATATCATTTAATTTCACTCAATTGCTGCAAAAATAAATTTGTCACAATATTTTTATAAATTATGATAAAATTCATTTTATCATCATAACTTCATTTCTAATATACAATAACAAAATGTGATTTTTTTGGCAAAATACTTTGTCACAATAAACATATTTAATTTTTATAGTGACAAAATATATCTAATTGCTGCAAAATAAAATTTGTCACCATTTTTTCAAATATTATGATAAAATTTATTTTGTCATAATAAAAATATTTTAAATTACGGCGATAAAATAATTTTTTTGTCAAAATAGTTAGTCATAACAAACATAATTAATGTTTATAGTGACAAAAATGGTTGACACAATATGTATTTGTCACAATATCATTTCGTTGAACTCTCATTGTGACAATTTTTTTTTTTGGTCACAATTAACCTATTTATTATGATAAAATATAGTTTGTCACATATTTTTTTGTCACAACAAGCCAAATTTTTTGTAGTGTTAGCTTTGTCATTTTTGAAAAGTGCTTGCCTCTTTCTGATTGCCTACGCAGTCTTGGGGACACTTTTTTTAGGTTAGTTCGAATGAAGTAGCAGAAAGAAGGGAGTAATGAAGGACCAATGAAGCAGTGACTTTCGTTCATCTTCTTTTTTCTTTTGCTTTCTCTCAGCTAGTCTTTTGAGCGCTCTCGCTCGGTCGGAGCAAAGCTAGTGCCTTACGCAAGCTTGTTTGTTGTAAGGCTCTCGAATTCCCTTCTTTTAAAAGATGCTATTGATGCTAACACGCCTATAAATAGATGTTCCCCACTGCTCATCTTACCCTTGGAGGCCTTAGTGAAACTCCCGGTATAGAGGCCGGGTAAGCCCTCTGGAAGGTTAAAGTCAGGTTTGAGAGTTTTGTGGTAGTAGATCCGTTTTTCTAATTTTTTGAAGAGTCTTGCAGAGGAAAAGAGAACCACTCAGTACTGGTTTTTATTCCAAGCGGAATTTGATTCGCTTATAACAGTTCGATAAATCGGTCTACTAGGAAGTCCCCATTTCAGGTCGTAGATGTCAGGTCACCTAACAGTGTCTTAGATTTTTTAACTTTACCTTTCGGGTCTCACTAATCCCAGTTGGAAAAAAAAGCAATAGGAATCTGCGCCATTGGTACCATTCCTGCTTCTCTTGTTCCTACCTCTACAGGAAAAGAGGTTTTTTTTACAAAGATTGATTGGAAGACCCATAGCTTGAGAATTCCCCAGTCGTTGTTTTGAGCTTCAAACTAGCACGTTAATGAATCGAAGAATTGCGTTTGTATGTAAGGTCTGCAGGACTGTAATGAAGAATCTTGATTAGATAGGGAGTACTAAAAGCGATTCTATAATTAAGAAATGTGATAAATAGTGGAGTTGCCTAATAAGAATAAGGGTATGATAGAAATGATAAGGAGAGAGTAAGGGTATATTAAAAGGTATTGGTCTTCTAATAGATGAGTGCTTGACGGCCCCAGATGTGGTTCTTTATCTATATCTGAAGAAAGGAACCGGGTAAACTCACGATAAGAAGAAAAGGTAGGTCTGTCTTTTGATTCCGTTTTGTGGTCTTTAGCCTATCTAGACCCGCATTCTTTCTTGCCCATGAGACCTTTTCTTGAACGTCCCATCAAGCCATCCCTTGAAATGGAGCTCCTTCTTGACAAGGCGTCATAGGTTGGAAAGCAAAAAGTCTCTTTTATAGCGGGACACTTGTCCTCTTTCCAGTCTTCAAGCCAAAGAAGCTTCACTGGGAGGTACTAGTAATAAAGATGCATAGTATAAAAAGATCATAGTATAAGATAAAGTAAAGACAAAGACTAAGTAATAAATAAAAAAGATCTTCCTCGAACAACACAATCGGTGAATCGGGCGAATGGGGCTAAGGCGCATTTACTTTGCTTTTGAATGTGTAACTCCTTAATGAAGTTTAGAAATTCCTTATTTTTCCGTCTGTACTTTACTAAAAGTCTGGTTATATGATTGAGTAGGAAATGTCGTAGGTAAAGTGGTCATCACCCTTTTCTCTTCTATAGTAGTCATTAAAGGCGAGGCCTTGTTTAAGGAATTGGAAAGGGGGGGCTGGTGTGGGATAGAGGGCCGACTCGCTTTAGGAAGGAAAAGAATATACTTTTGATGAGCAATTCTAGAACTCGATGACCTAACTTTTCTAAGTCTTTGACCTTCCTGGCCATATCGAACTTCATCCTAGAGCAGCGAGTTTTCTCCCTATCAATTTTCCGATTATTTTCCGATAATTATTCGTTGATTCTCCGTTCACATCCCCTGTAGAGGAAGAAGATAATAGGGTATGACTCTATGGAGGAATAAGCGGTGCTAGTTTTGTCGGCCAATCCCCTGCTATAGAAGATGGTGGTATAGAAATCTCATAAGAAGGGATGGGCGGAATTAAAAACTTCCCACAAAGAGCGGTAATAAAAGAGAGAGGCTTTCGAAGCCTAGCCCATTTGGGTTGACTTTTTGACTCTATCTCGCTATTCAATATAATAGGAAGGTGGCGGTTCTAGATCCGCCTTTCTTGAAGAAGGGCGAAACAACATAGTACCGGTCGGTGTGAACTCGTCTCTTTAGGGGGTTGCCCTTGGTTTCGATGAAAGCGACAGAGATTTAGAGTAGTTAGGAACTCAAAAACAAAAGCAAGCTCGCTTGATAGCAACCATTGAAACTCAAGAGAAATGTTAGATCTGACTAAAGAGTGAATGAGATAAATGGAAGAGAAGCCAATTGCGTGTCTTTCGCAAGGAGAGGGAAAATAAATGGGGATTAAATTAAGGTAGCGAGATAACTCCTGGTAAGGCGACTATAAGAGGAAATACCTTTTAACAACAGGAGATAACAAGGGAAGAGCATCTTGTTTTGGCTTTGGTTCGGTTTACCGAGGTTGAGATAGAAGGAGCGTAGCCACTCGGGTCGATGGAAGAAATGAGAGGTTATAGAATACATTCGCTAAAGCTAAAAAGACTTTTTTTTATGGCTGTTGGCCAGCAAACCGGTATCTCGCCCAAAAAGCAGACCCCTACTTTATGTAAGTGTGAGAGGAAGGCCTGAAGTTAGGAAAACCTCCTCTTCTTAGTATGGGAAGAAGTTCCTCAATTTCCATCTCCCTTTCACCTCACCGCTTCGCTCCTGTCACGCAGTAGCCCGACAAAGAGAAGGGATAGATGGATGAATGGAATGACTAGTTATTGCCCTCAGCCTAAGCGTATGGAGGTTGGAGTTTTGAGACCATAAGCTCGAAAAGGTGATAGACGGATAGGAACGAAGTCACTCTACCGGCAAGTTACGGGAGGAAGTTGCTCACTAAGGATTGCGGAGATGAAAGATACGGAAAAGGAGATCCAGGGTTCTTACGCCGTAAGGCAATCGCAGTGGAAGTTGAAAGGAAAGGTGAGCCTAAGCATATTATATTAAGTAAATCTAGGTCTTGTGTGTAAGGAAGATACCTGAGGAGGCGAGTTAGCGATCAAGCGGAAAAGGACTAAGAAAAGTAGGCAAAAGCCTAGAAGATCAAGGCGCTGTGAAATAAGCGATTATTGAAGTAGTTGCCTTTGGTCCTACCGTCTTCAATAAAGAAGAAGATCCCACGTGCTATCCTCCAGTATTCTTATTTCTTTGTTCTCGGACCCGATGTGATAGAATCTTCCGCTATTGAATCAGCAACTTTTGAATCAAAGCAATAGGCCCCTTATTCAAATCTAGACATAGTGGGAATACCCGGTTTAAAGATAAGGAGGTTTGGCATTAAATCAGAATAAGCTGTTAATGAATTTCCTGAAGTAATATCCTGATTAGGCACCTCTTAAGGAAGTTAGTGAGTGACCTAGTAGTCGTAGGGCATGGGCGGCATAAGAAGAAGTGAGGGAGAATATCGTAGCTTAGTTCAGTACTGCTTTACTAAAGCTTTTTCCCGTGGTGAAATTTATGACAGAGGCAGGGGCTTTTGCCCAGGATTTCATGCACAGATAAGTGATAGAGGTAGAGAATTTTCTGCATCTAGTCTAGAATAGTGGAAAGGGTGATTCGCTCGTAAGCCCAACTCAAACTCATTCAGGAAGTATAGCTCGATCGATCATATGTCATTTGACCCAACCGGATAATTGCCTCCTTGATACCTGATGGATAAAGGACCAGAACAAGGGACAAGACTCACTACAACGGCCCTGAATATGGACCCAGAGACCGATCTATTCAGGTCCCTGACCCAGTACGCAGCTATAACAAATGAAGATATCAAGATAACACCGAAATCCCTTAAGATCAGGGATAGAGGCAAATCTCAAAGAGATAACTGAAACCAATAGAGAAACAATCCTACTAGGATACAAAGACTATGTAATGTATATATAGACGAAGCCTAAGCCAGGTAACACTCATATTCACTTCTCATTACTACTCTCACTGAGACCTCATCGGAGAATGACTTAGGCATCGGAGGGTGTTCGAGCCAACACCGGCTCGAATCCTTCTAACTTATTAATCTTAGCAGGTGGGAGCTCAGCGACAATAGTGACAAAGACGATCATCAAAACCATCATTTCGCGCCGTCTGTGGGAACGACATTTGTTTCTAATATAAGTTTTAATCTTGGTTTTGAAGACGGAATGGATGGAAGAGAAGAACCACCACCGCCGGGAGTGGTCGTGACAACAGCAGGCTTACCAGCAAGCGGTGGTCCGATCCTCCCACCCCTGATACCCGACGGAGGAATCAGAATTAACGTTCCGATCTCCAGTGGGACCGTACCAGCAACCACTGGAGTCGCGTACGACATCACACCACCACCCATGATAAGAAACGTTCAGGGCATACACCCACTAAGGAACACAACCTCGCCATGGGGATATTATACTCCACAGTACCAGCCACCTATGACCTACCAGCAACCGGCAGGAGGATGGTATCCAGGTTACTATCCGTGGAGTCAACCTAATCAACCAGGGTATCCGCGACCCGTCCAGCCTATTCCCTTCCCGTCCCTAGACACAGAAGGAACATTAACGTCAACGGCGCAGATACCCCCATACGTACCCTCGGGGGTGCCTATGCCACCCCTATATCATGAGGCAGTAATGAAGAGCATCAATGACTTCCAGGACCACCTGATAGGACTGGCAAGAGATCAGGAAAAATTTGCAGAAAAGCAAAACCAGGGAGTTGACGCAGAGACCAGACGTAGAGAGGATCCCCAGTCACTAAGGCGAAAGAAAGAGGAAACGCACCAAGAAGGGGACAATCTGAGCCCGTACTACAAAAGGAGAAGGATGGGCTAGACAAGGGACCAGGAGCAATCCCGCTCCTTGGAGACAAGACAGCCCAGGAGAAGGTCGTAGAAGCAGCGGTGCGGAACAGCGGTCGAATTCATGTAATTGAGGACGACAAATCAAAGGGAACCAAGATGCCAGGAAAGCACAGCAAGGACGCAGAAAGTCATTCATCCAACAAAAGGAAGGGAGCAGACGAAAGGAGCAACATCGACGAGAAAATTAAGAACGCCATGAAGAAGTATCAGAAGGAAGGCAAGGGAACAGAGGAGGAGCGAGAGGACGAAGACTCCCCACTCAACTCAGAGATACAGTCGGTAAGGTTTCCTTCGACGTTTAAATTACCAACTTTTGAGCCTTTTGATGGAACAAGAGATCCGAAAAGCCACATCTCGAAGTATAAGACAATCATGATGCTACAAGATGTAACTGATCCCATGCTCTGTAGAGTGTTCCCTGCGACGTTAAAAGCATCGGCGCAAAAATGGTACTCATGTCTCAAGGCAGGGTCAATAAGTTCTTTCTTCGACTTAGCATCAGCATTCAAAGCAAGGTTCAGAACAAATATCCCCATGCAGAAGAGCTCCAGCGACTTGAGGAAGTGCAAGCAAGGAGAGCAGGAGACCCTCAAAAATTTCGTAGAAAGATTCAACAAGGAAGCAGTTCAAATCGAAAACCTGAACCATGACACAGCGATCGAAGCAATGAAAATGGGAACAAAGTTTGAAGAACTCCGTGACAAGATCCTGATGAAAAAGCCAACCACCTTTCAAGACTTAATGCTGATCGCTCATAAATATGTGGAACTAGACGAAGCCCGAAGAACCCTCACGAAACAACATGAGCACACCAAGCAGGATAGTTCCAGATATCGAGGAAAAAAGGAAGAAGAAAGGCCACGGACTCAGCGATATGGCGCAGGGCACAGACCCTACTATTTCACCCCGTTGAATAAAGCCCGAGTATACATACTCAGCTGGATGAAACAAAACCGAGTGATGTTCAACACACCCCGGAAGATGGATCCTGACATCTAGAGAGACAAGAGCAAATACTGTCGTTTTCACGAGGGCTACGGCCACGACACGGACAGATGCTGGGACCTCAAGAGAGAAATAGAGCAGCTAATTCAGTCTGGACTTTTGAAGAAGTTTGTCAACGACAGACCCGGAGACAAAAGGAAAGGGGAGTCAACAGAGAAAGAGGAACAAAACAAGAAGCAGAAAGAGGTCGCAGGCGTAGTAAACGTGATAGAAGGAGGAGAGCCCTGCAGCAGTAATCAGAAAAAGAAAAGGAATAGAAGAGGGTCGGCCACGGTGTTCGCAATTGAAAGAGAAGTAATCCCAGAGATATCGTTCGGGCCAGACGATGGACATCACGTGAAGGGACCACACAATGATGCGTTGGTGATAGAAACCATAATCAGAAATCACTTAGTAAAACGGATACTGGTAGATGAAGGCAGTTCTGTGAACCTATTAACCTTGGAGGCATTCAAAGAGATGAAAGGCTCAGCAACAGACCTGCGGAAGTCCTCAGTCCCACTAGTAGGCCTGGGAGGGGCACCAATACGTCCGGAAGGAACAGTGATTTTATACGTAGAATTGGGAAACAGAAGTGAAGGGCCAGTCAAAAAGATGCATGCTCAGTTTAATGTAGTAGACCTTCTCCTGGCATACAACAGCATACTGGGCAGACCATTCTTATACAAGTCGGGAGCAGTGACTAGCATCAGACTGCTGACCCTGAAAATGCCAACGTCATCAGGGATAGTAGTAGTTAGAGGAGACCAGGAGATGGCTAAGGAATGCTGCTTAGTAACGACAAAAGAAGATGAAAGCTTGACTATTGAGGCGTTCCCAGGAGACGCAGTAGAAGAGGAAGAGTCACAAGGAGCAGAACCAGTAGGCGTTATGAAAGAACTTCACCTAACTGAGACCAAGACTGTCAAAGTAGGCACTGATGTACCAGAAAAGATAGCCAAGGAAATAACAGGGATACTGAAAAAGAACGTAGATTCTTTTGCCACTGAACCAACGGAGATTGTGAGAATCGATCCCAAAGTAGCATCGCACAAGCTGAATGTGATCCCAGGGAGCGTACCAAAGGTCCAAAAGAAGAGGAGATTCACTGAGGAGAGGCAGAAGATAATGGCAGACGAAGTAAACGTATTGGAGGCAGCAGATTTCATCCGCGAAGGTTTCTACCCTGAATGGGTGGCAAATGTGGTCCTAGTAAAGAAGGCAAACGGGAAGTACAGGATGTACGTCGATTTCACAGATTTGAACAAAGCCTTCCCAAAGGACAGCTAACCGCTCTCCAACATAGACCAGTTAGTGGACTCAACAGCCTGCTATCTCCTATATAGCTTCATAGACGCAGCGCAAGGGTATCATCAAATACCGATGGAAGAGAAGGATCAAGAGAAAACTTCATTCGTCACAGACCGAGGCACGTACTGTTACAAAGTCATGCCATTCGGATTAAAGAACGCAGGAGCCACCTATCAACGTCTGGTCAACTTCATGTTCCAAGACCAGCTGGGGAGGAATGTAGAAGCCTACGTTGATGAAATAATTGTGAAAAGCCTGACAGCAGAGGAACATGCCCAAGACTTAGAAGAAACCTTCAAAGTCCTGAACAAGTTCGGAATGAAACTCAACCCGGCAAAATGTGCTTTCAGTGTTAAAGCAGGGAAGTTCCTAGGCTATCTGATTAGCCAACGAGGAAGAGAAGCAAAACCGGAGAAGATCGAAGCAGTGATGGATATGAAGGCCCCCCAAAGTGTGAGGGACGTACAGAAGTTGAATGGCAGAGTCACGACGCTGGGACGTTTCATTTCTTCCTCAGCCAAAAAATGCCTGTCGTTTTTCAAACAGCTCCGGAACATGAAGAAATTCAAATGGGATGAGGATTGCCAAGCCGCATTTGAAGAATTGAAGTCATTCTTGACTAACCCGCCCCTATTGAGTAGACCCGTAGCCGGGGAGAACCTGTACCTGTACTTATCGGTAGGGAGAGAGACTATCGCCTCAGTACTAGTACGGGAAGAAGAAGAGGAGCAAAGGCCAATCTACTACATAAGCAGAACGCTAAAAGCGGCAGAACTCAATTATCCAACCATAGACAAACTCGCACTTGCCGTTGTCATAACCACCAAAAAGCTCAAACCATATTTCCAAGGACACACAGTCATAGTGCGCACAAACCAGCCTTTGAGGAAAGCACTGTATCGACCTGAGACTTCGGGACGATTGGTCAGTTGGTCAGTACAACTGGGAGAGCACGACATGAGGTACGAACCAAGGACCACCTTGAAAGCCCAGGCACTCGCGGATTTTGTGGCTGAGATGACAGAGAAACCATGTGACTCAGCAACCGAGGAGTTAACATGGAACCAATTCGTAGACGGAGCCTCCAGTGACCAAGGAGCCGGAGCAGGCAAAGTCCTATTAGGACCTCACAAAATCGCAATTGAGTACGCAGTACACCTAAGCTTCAAGGCTACCAACAATGTGGCAGGTACAAACATGTTTTATTCATTTCCCAAGCAAATATTTCTGCCATATGCTAACAATGTAGCAGAATATGAGGCCCTCTTAATAGGACTCAAAATTGCGATAGAAGTAAAGGCGGAAAAGTTAAAAATCCACAGTGATTCCCAACTAGTCACTAGCCAGGTTCTGGGACAATTCCAGACCAAGGACCAAAACATGGCAAAGTACATGGCAAGAGCAAAGGAACAACTCAAGAAGATCGAAAAGAACGGAGGACAATGGGAAATAATACCCATCCCCAGAGAAGAGAACACCAGAGCAGACGCAATAGCCAAGGCAGCCGCAGTGAAAAGCCAGCTATATGTGTCGCTCCAGATGAAGGAGGAACGGATGACACCAATAGTAGAGGAGCAGCAGGTGTTACCAGTCGCAGTACTTGATCCATGGATGCAACCTATAGTGGCATATTTGGAGGACGGAGTCCTACTTGAAGGACGCACCGAGGCGGCTAAGCTAGTTCGAATTTCCTTTGTTTACTCACTAATAGAGGGAGCACTGTATCGGACTTCAGTCACACACCCATGGTCTAAATGCATATCACTAGAAGAAGGAAGCTACGTCCTTTGGGAAATCCATGAAGGAGAATGTGGAGCTCACGAGGGCGCAGTCACTCTATACAGGAAAGCAATGTTACAAGGATTTTACTGGCCCACGATGAAAAGAGACGCTGAAGAAATGGTCAAGAAGTGCGATAAATGCCAGAGGTTTGGGTCACTAATCAGAACCCCAACCGCTCACCAGTCAACTATTGGAAGCCCTTGGCCTTTCATGATTTAGGGCGTAGACATACTGGGACCTTTTGTCCCAGCTAGAGGATAAGTGAAGTTTATAGTCGTCGCAGTCGACCATTTCACCAAATGGATAGAGGTACAACCCATGAGCACCATTACAAGTAAAAAAATCCAGAAGTGGTTATCAAACGAAGTCATGAGCAGGTTTGGCACTCCACATGCCCTAGTCATAGACAACGGGAAGCAATTTGACTGCGCCAGCTTCAGAGATTTCTGCACTGAGCTAGGAATTCTCTTAAAACTCTCCTCAGTAGCACACCCGAAAACCAACGGACTAACAAAAGTCACCAATCGCACCATCCTTTATGGAATAAAGAAGAGGCTAGGAGACTTAAAAGGGAGATGGATTGATGAGCTTTATCATGTGATATGGGCCTATCGAACCACCCCCAGAAAAGCAACAGGGGAAACCCCATTTCGCCTCACGTATGGCACCGAAGCTGTTCTCCCAGTAGAACTTGGGATGCCGACCTTACGAGTTCAGGTCTTAGACGAAGACCGCAACGAGGAGTCCCTGAGGCTTTGCCTAGACCTCCTCGAAGAAAGAAGACAGTAAGTAGCAGTCCGAGCTGAGGCATATCGCAGGCAAATGGCCAAGTACCACAACGCCCGAGTCAAAGAAAGGAAATTTGAAGAAGGAGACTTAGTCCTGAAGAAGTCAGAAATTGGAAGAGGAGCCGCCGGAGTTGGAAAATTAGAAGCCAACTGGGACGGTCCATATCGCGTAGTAGCAGTAGTCGGCAAAGGAGCATACAAAATAGCTCACCTAGATGGGACTCCATTACCCCGGACTTGGAATGTTGAAAATCTGAAGCTATACCTTCAGTAAAAGATGTAACCACCATTCATGAATAAAGTTACTTCTTTTCTTTTTACTTCATTTAATTTATTCTGCTACTTATGTCAACCACAAGAGTCGAACCAGTAGTATGACGAAGACGCAGGACGAAGCTACACATCTTTTCATAAAAAAAAGGAGCGCAATCAAAGTATATGACGCAACAAGACGACTCAGCAACCAGTCGCCAATACTTGAAAATATGAAAATGCAAATTGTTCAATTAACCAAAAGAAGGGAGTCTACTATAAAAGACTCCCCAAATACGTACAAAAGCTACCTAACAAGTAGCAAGAAACAAAAACAAAATGGCCAAACACACGGCCTATACATCTTCCTCTGGCAGGGTCGCTCCCTCCTTTGGACCAACCACATCTCCTACGGGAAGCAAAACGTCAATTGGGTCCACGTCACCCAGCCCTTGGTCTGAGGCGCTAGCTTCAACATCGGGGATAAACTCAGTAGACAGCGCAACTACCTTATTCCCAGCAAGAACTCCAGAAGAAGGCGTCACTTCCTTCTCCTCAGCACCTTTGACATTCTCCTCGGATCCAATCGCATCAATAGCCCCATCATTAACTACATCCGACGGAAGAATAGGAGAGACACTCCGCCCTACTTTCTTCGCAGCCACCTTGGCCGCAACACGCTGACCCAGCGCACAAAGATCAATGGACAAAAACTTGCTTATATCATACTCTGGTAATCTGCACGCACAATTTTAATGACGGTAGAGCAGAAGTCAGTCAAGCACCCGCTTACGTACACATTAGCATCTTGCTTTCTATTTCTCTGCTCCTGCAACAACTTGTCATAAGACAGCCTCAATTCCATCAGAGCATTCTCACGATCAGAGACCTTTTTCTCCATAATTTTCAGACGATCAGCAGCCGTCTGACTCAGCTTGGACAACCTGACCTTCTCCGCAGCCGCAGTTGCCCGAAGGGAGGCCATCTCCTTTTCATGCTTGTGACTCAATGAGACCATCTCATCTCGGTGACGACGCATCAGAACATTCTCTTGCAAAAGCTGTCAGAACACAGTACAAATAAACAACTAAACAAAAACAGAGAAGAAGAAGAAAGAAAATGACAACAAGGAGGGAGTTATTTCAAACCTGAAGCAAAGCGATGTCAACCCGATCACAGGCGTCACCTTCTGAGAGATTTGTCCAGGACTCCAAATCCTGAGGAAATTGAACAAACTGCGAGAAAAGAGACGCAATACCAGGAGAGGTCACAGTCACATTGTCCATGTTTCGCTCCAACCACTCCCTGGGACTGGGGCAAGCATCCAGGTTCGTTTTCAAACGCTTGGCGGAGCCCTGTTTGGCCTTGTCACGACCATCACGGTTCTTTTTCGCAGAAGGGGCAGCCAGGGCGGTATCCATGGACTTCTCCAACTTCACCACAGGCTTGGGAGGAAGAGAAGTAGACGCTGGAACAACCCCAGTAATCACAGGGACATCTTCATCAAAGGACAATTTCAACGAATCAAGATAGTTATCACCCATGTCTGCATTTGCCAAAAACAAACGAATCAAAGGATGAATAAACATCAAGTAAAAGAAAACGAGACAAATTGAAGCATACCATGAGAGGCAGTCAAATCTACATAAGACGCAGTAGGAGAATTATGGCAAGATTGAGATAAGGTACCCTCACTCTCTAGAGGACCCTCAGTCACAGCACGAAGGGGCAAGTCAAGATGAGGAAACTCTCGCAGAAGGTATTTATCTACTAAATCACAGCAATCATACATACAACTTTTGGTATCATCAACAAGGGAATCTATTACCTCCAACTCAGTAGCAGAAAGGGGAGAGAAAGCCAACGAGGCTGCATCATCAACCCACTCAGTAGGAAAATCAACAAAAGCTTCATCATGACTGACAACAAAAAACGACCGCTGCCAACATTTAGTGATCTTAGGGAGACCTTCAACTACCCTCTTATCCCTATGAGCAACTAAAGGAACATAAAATTCATTGTTTCGACGAGACACGAAGAACAGTTGGCTAAGGAGACCTAGAGAAGGAACTAAGCCCCGTTCGTGAGACAACTCAACGAAGCAACAAAGAGTTCTAATGGCATTAGGGTGGATTTGAACCAGAGGAACTTGATAATCGAAAATAAAGGCTTTGATCAGAGGATCTAAAGGAAAACGCAAGCCACAACGCAACTGCTCCTTATAGAGGATAACTTTTTCGTCACCGACGAAGGTGTTAGCAGCAACTCGAGAACCGCAGACAGAAAGAGAATAGCTAAGAGGAATACCATACTCTTCACGGAATTCAGCCAAGGTCTCTCTATCAACATTGGAGGTAAACGTATCAAGTGAGTTCCTATACTCTACAGCCGTACCAGATGAGGAAAGAGAGACAGAAGACCTAGTCCGAGGCATTGAATTAATTACACTACCAATAAAGCAGAAAAGAGGAATTTACCTGATAAAAGAAGGAAGAAAACACCCAAAGATAGGAGGAAACGAAGCCGAAGCAAGAGCAGATAAGAGAAGGAAGAAGGAGCAGTTAAAAGAGAAAAAGGAAAATTGAAAAGAGCATTAAAAGAAACAGCTAGAGAACCGTTAAGCGGTTACCTGCGCGAAACGTGGCGACAGGCGAAAGTCCAGGTAATTTCGAAAGATTACAATTTTGAAATTTCAAAAATTAAACCAGCTCCATAAGCGCCCAAGTAAAGACGACGGGTTGGGCCCAGGAAGCTCCTTCTAAAGTAAGTAAGCCAAAAACCAAGCCCAACAAAATAACTACCCCAACGAACAGTCACACAAACAAGCATAAATACTTGACAAAACTGTTTTTCGGGAGGGACTAATGATGGATAAAGGACCAAAACAAGGGACAAGACTCACTACAACGGCCCTGAATATGGACCCAGAGACCGATCTATTCAGGTCCCTGACCCAGTACGCAGCTATAACAGCTGAAGATATCAAGATAACACCGAAATCCCTTAAGATCAGGGATAGAGGCAAATCTCAAAGAGATAACTGAAACCAATAGAGAAACAATCCTACTAGGATACAAAGACCATGTAATGTATATATAGACGAAGCCTAAGCCAGGTAACACTCATATTCACTTCTCATTACTACTCTCATTGAGACCTCATCGGAGACTGACTTAGGCATCGGAGGGTGTTCGAGCCAACACCGGCTCGAATCCTTCTAACTTGTTAATCTTAGCAGGTGGGAGCTTAGCGACAATAGTGACAAAGACGATCATCAAAACCATCAATACCCAAAACACATCCCTTCTCCTAGGTCTGGGCAAGTGAGTCCACAACAACCACCCTAAAGCTACAAAAAGGAGAGAAAAACCTATCATTTCACATGAATTATATTCGTCTTCTTTATTCTTAAGAGAACCCCCCGCACCAATGCTCCTATAGTACTCGCAATTAACACCTGCCTCGGAATATGAGATATATATGGCGTCTTAAGACGATGCTCTGTACGATAGGCGATGATTCAGAGAAGAGCTAGGTTAACTAGGAAGAATAGGCTTCTTTCCATATAGATGCGCAGAATCGTCCGCAGTCTCTGCAATGATATTTGAGGAAGGAGACTTATTCCTCTGGTTAAGAGGGATTACTCCATCTTCATCATTGCATATTTTGGATATAATAATTAGGAAAGAGCGGATGCAAGATCCGTCTAAGGGGTGTAGCGAAGAGCCCTAAGTTTATTTATAGTCAATCTTATTTCCTAGATATGAAATGAAGTAAGGGTAGTGTTATGCTTAACACATGCATGATGGTTCTTTCTGACAAGATAAAGCAAACCCTATGATAAGTCTTCAAGCTTCAAGTGCAGACGAGTACAGACTTTACTTGATGACAATAGCAGGCTTTCAAGTAACTTTAAACCGATATCCAACTAGCTCTCTCTCTCTATGGGTCCCTCCTTTCTATAACGGGGTACGAATAAGGAAACAGGGACTGTCGCTTGAGAGCTGCCGTACGGGACCTAGGCACTTGCTAACGAGTAGGCGGGACAAGACACTCTACTTGAAAGGCAATGTCTTAGTCAAAGAGTCTTTATCCGTTGTTGATCAATGGAATATAGTGAAATGGCACCATTCCCGATCCAATCAATGCTATTGATCCAGTCGAAGAACCTACTCCAGAGCCACCAAGCAAGGGACCTGCTCTGTTAGAGACAAAGAAGCCTCTTAGTTCGTCGAAAGGAATAGGATCAATCTCCCCATCGTATAAGGCCTTTCATCTCTGTCCGCTCTCGATTTTTTTCATCTTTTCTTAGCGGATTTGCACCCCTTCAACCAACAAGTCAAGCGAATCGACCTGAACCAATAAACGATTCGTCTGTCGTCAGATCCTGATAAACGATAAGCGGCTGGCTTTACTCATGGCATAAGAAGAAAAGAAGATACTCAACTGCTAAAGCGATGTTTTAAATCCTTTTTATATATTATATATATTGAGTAGTTCTTCCTGCATGGCTTCTTTCCAACATGACTGAGATGCAACTTCAGAATCAGATTAAGGTTCAACAATGGAATGAACAGAAAGGCAAAAAAATGGGAAGAGGAAAAGAATCATATGTGAGATGATCAGGAGGAAGAGAGATAAGAGAGGAGCGACGTACCTCAAAATAAAGAGGAGTAGGAGTAGAACCTGTGACCAAAGGAGCAGCTGATGATGAAGCCAAGAGAGTTTTTGAGCTGAATCTGTCCGTAGTGGCGCCTCTGATAAGTAAAAACTAAGAGGCTGATGGAATCAAGGGACAAATCCAGCCTTGGGTTACTACGGTATGTGCAGTAGCTATTCGCTTACGAAGTGGCTCTCTTTTAAAGTACCACTTCTCGCAGATCTTAGGATACTGCCTTCCCTATACTTGCTAGGCTTCGACTTTTTTTTTTTGGATTTCTCAGATGAAATAAAAAATTTGCTTATCCATTGTTTTTACATTGAGGTCGGTAACGTTGGTGAATTAGGTGAAGGTACGGAAAGAGAGGGATTTGAACCCTCGGTAAACAAAAGCCTACATAGCAGTTCCAATGCTACGCCTTAAATCACTCGACCATCTCTACTAATCTATTCATATTTGCGAAGATGGCGCTCCCGTCTTTTTTTGATATCTATACTAGCTTAAATCAATGAATTGGAACGACTCAAACGATCGGTCTATCTTTTTTTTATGAGTTTAGTCTTTTTTATTTAATTTCGTACATTACAATTTCTTTTTTTATGGGATCATTTTCCTACGAAAGGTAATTAAAAGAAATTCAAAAATGGATTGCTACCTATGCTTAGATCCTTTATTCTTATGACATTTTGGCAGGCTTCCCTCGACTCTTCCTTCTAAATAAAAAGGACACCTAATGTTTCCCGTCTCCACTTATATTCAATTATAGGGCTTCCAGTAGAGAGAAGGCGAGGGCAAAAAAGAATTCACGCAACTATCGATGCTCTGTCTCTTCATAGACTGTAATCCACGCTGTTCTTCTGGATTTTTTTGGATAGAAGGAAGGGAAATCCTTTGTTTGAGTATTACCAATCGGGGATAGAGAAAGTCCTCCATACCATTTTGTAGCTCGGTCTGCCTGTACAGCCTGATAGGGTATGACCAAAACTTGCATATCTCATTGTTTAGAGATCTAATTGAGTTGGTTATTTTTTGTATCTTTTCTAGACTCATATACCTATAACTTCACCGAAGGGTTTTGCCAAATTGTGTTTATATTGATCTGTGGATCAATTTCAATACTGGGTATATGTTATGCCTACTTTGTAAAACTATGGCTGCAACATTAGCTACTTGTGAAATCGATAAAATGCGTTATACATGTCCAATTGATGCCATTCTTGTTTCTGTGGATGCATTAGAATGTTAACTAAAACTTTTAAGTTTTGAGAAAAGACTAATTCTGTCATTTGGATTGTGAATAAGGAAGAAACTTTTAATTGTATAATCTATCTAGACAGTTTAACCTAGTGGTGTCGTAATGTGCATAATCTGATTTATTCTAATCCAATTGATGCGCTTCCAATTAGAAATGAAACTATACTCCAATGTACAGGACTCATATCCATAGTATATATAAATGATGTTTGAGTTAGGAGTAGTACCTATTTGAAGTCATTGCACATAATTTACCTAGGAAAAGGGGTTATGGTTCCTAGTTTATTTCTTTATGTAAATTATCAAAATAGTTTTACTTTGTGAATTAATTGAGATTGTATACGTGAATAGGTACTTATAGACAAGAAGGTAATATGACGGACAATCCTGGAACTTCACGGGTTTGAGATTCGGTGAATTGAGTAAGTGAATAGATAGTGTTATACTTGGTATATACGTTTGTTTGAAATTACAAGTGTGTGTTGATTTGAGACGTAAATGCGCTTGCGAATTATGGTTGAATTATTGGTGTAAGTTATGTTTTGGTTTTGAGAATCATGTCATGCTTATGTTTGGATATTCAATGAGAATTGAGATAGTCGTTGGTTGCCTAAAATGGCGATTCGGACCAACGACGTGAGATTGAGTGTTATTGGTTGCCTAAAGGGCGATTTGGGCCAATAACGTATGTTGGTTGACTATATGGCGATTTGGGCCAACATGAGATTTATGCGCATGATTGAATATCCTTCTGTAAGCTTGATGTTGATTGAAAATGTGAGAATATGTTTGGTTTGAATTGAACATTGGATTACTATGTTTGTTGTGGTTATTGCTTATGTTGAATGGATAATTGTTTGAGTTATATTTTAGCTACTTGGAATGCTTATGAATGTGTATATTTAGTATGCATACATCTATTTGCTTATTGAGTTGCAGGCTCACCCCTCTGCGTTTTTTTTTTTTCAGGATACAAAGAGTTGCATTGAGTCGACATTTGCATCTGATAGAGGTTTCAGGTGGGCCAATGGAGAGTTCATTGCACGTGCATAATTTGAAGTGTTTATGTGAATAAGATAGATAACAAAACTTTTGTACTAAGAGTTATTGTATAAAGCTATATATAAGTGTTTGATGTGAGATAGTTTAAATGTTACGGCTATGTGATAAGTTAAAACTTTTGTCTCGGAACATAACATATATTAAATGGATTTTGTGATGTTTGTTACAAATGTTTGAGTATATAATGTTTTAATTTGAGGGTGTAACATTATGTCTCTCAAAGGACTGACAATCCGAGTTCAGACAGCCCTCCGAAAACAACTATTAGGGAATAAGCGGGAGGGACATATGTCGTAGTTCCACAACTCAGAGTTCTAATGTTGGGATTGATCGAAGAGGTTTTATTAGCTAGAAAGGCGCAATTCTTAGAGCTGAGCTCACATCTTAGACAGCCTAACTTTCACTCCTAGCCCTTCAACCAGTTCAAGCATCCACTGCTCTTCCAGTTGCCCTAGTCCAGTTAAGAAGCGCATTTTCGGGTCCCAAAGACGATGATTGAGAGGAACTGAAAGTCTCGAACGAAGTGAAAGGGAGTTTTTTCCTTAAGCTTTGCATAAGCGACTACGTACCTTTTTGCAATTCCTATTAGGTTTGGGATCCGGCTTGAAACTTTTATCGAAAAGTTTGATTCTGAGGAAGAGACAGAGTTAAGACCGTAAAGGCGTTAGCGTTAAACCTTACATATTTGGAGCGAGAAGGCAGAGATAATTCGTTTCCCTTATCTTATGCCAATAATTCCTTTGAAGCGGCTAAGCCATTTTCCCTACTATTGAATCTATTCTTTCTAGCTGCATTATATGAGTTAAGAAAGTAAGAATGCTTTAATTAAAATAAAAGCCTTTCTTTAGAGTTATGAGGTAATAAGTATAGTCTTTGCTCCCATAGTCCTAGTGCCGTCTTGTCTAAATATACATTTTATCAGACAATATCGTGAGCATAAAGAATCGAAGAGTAGTCAAAATAGGTAGGGTTGGCTAATGATAATAGATAGGTTTCTTTAGCTTAGAGGGCTCTAGATAAAAGAGATCTTTCTAGACCTCGAGATTCTCTTTTTTTCCTTGTCCGCGTATGGTCCACGAGGAACTGGAAGAGTAGTAAAGGGAGATGGGCAAAGCAGGGCTAAAACAATAGGCTCTGAGATCGGAAAAGAGGCTAAAGGTAAAAAGCAACGCGATTAAAGGAAGGAGAGGTGGGAGTCAAAAGACTGCTTAGACGAGGAGGAGGGCAGCAGACCTACTACTAGCTTGGGAAGGGGAAGTCTTGCCCCTTATATTCAGCTAGAAAGAATATAAGGGCGAATTACTTCTTTAAAAGCTTCTTCAATAGCCGTAAAGAAGTCACGCAGAATGCTTTAAGTCTTTCGGCAAAGAGTCTATTCTCGGCATCTCAGAAGAAGAAGGATATCTAATGCCAATTGTCTTAGAGAATCTGCTGCTCTATCGGAAGAATCCATAGTTCGGCTAGCCACGCACACGAGGAGGATTCATCTTTCAACAGCATTACCAATCTTAGCGCTTTCGACTTGTCATCGAAGATGCCCATAAGAACCTCTTTCGGAAGAGATGGTATTGAAAAGGTTTTGATATCCTGCTTTTCTTTTTGTCAAAAAAAAGTTCTAGATATGCCGCATCCATCCACTGGTAATGGCCGATAGTACTAATCCTAGGTGCCTTAAAGAGAGGATTTGGCTGTCCTAACCTCTTTCGGGGAGTATAAGATACCCGCAGACATTAAAGAAATAGGCTCTTCCCGTCCCTTTCTCCATGTATGGATGGGAGGTCTCAGTTATGCCCACCAGACCTGTACTTGTGCTATCGAAAAGCCAATGCTAAATTTCTTCCTATGCAAAAAGGAGTTAGGAATATATTTAGGTACTGTGAGCCGGTGATCCCTATATATAATAGTCGTTCCTTCTTGCTTTTTTACCTTCTTCTCAAGGGTTATGAAATAATCGGTTCGATAGGGCAAGAAATGAGGATTAGGCTCAAATAAAAGATCAAGCCAAGCATAGGCTCCCAGAGCTGATCAAAGGATCGTCAAGTTTGACTTCCCTTGAAAGGATAGTTGACTTTCTTGCGTACTTCTTTCCATCCTGAGAACTTCTGATCCTCTCACTTCGTTCGAGCGACTACCTTCAAATCTCTGCTCTCCTTTCACTCGAGACTATTAGTTCCTTAGAATAAATTAATTACAAAGAGCAAGGCAAGTAGTGTGATATCCTTAAAAGACTACCAACTCCCCGCTAGCCAGCTTACTTCTTCCCCCCCCCCCATTCCTACCGCACTATCCCGTCTTCCGTAAAAAGCCAAGGATTTAGGTCCATCCCCATTTCCAACTTTCTTAGTCGTGGAAGGGGCTATTGCCCTTTTTCCTAGTTTTTATAATCTCTCAGTTTGGCTATTACGTATATACCGTAGTCCCCATGTTTGATGCCGGCCCCTTTCACCCTAGCTTTCAAATCCTTAAGCATTCCAAACCTTACCATTATTGGAAGGAAGCCTTCCTGCTTTTTTGTTGTTCCAAGGGAATAACTTTTCGGTTGTCTGCTAGAATGTGTAATAGCCCCCCGGTTTCACTTCTTCTGCTGAAAATCATTCTCATTCTTCTCAACTATTTTGGAAACATAGATTCCCAAAAACCTAAATTTAGGATCCAAAAAACTGTAACATTAGGTTCGGTACTATGATCTTGGCTCTTTTCGATAGACAAGGCCAAATCTTGAAAGGAAGGGAAGCGACTTCTACACCCTATTGATAAGAAGAAAAGGTTAATCTAGCTAATAAGTGGGAATTGAATAAATCTAACGAGAATTCATTTTGGTAGTGGGACGAAAGAAGAAAAAAAGGCTTGCACCCACGATTAAAGGGAGAGCCCCTTGACACGAAATTTTTTTGCAAACTCAAAAGTGGAGGGGCGCAGCGTTTAGAATCGTATATTTTGACCACCAAGTCATTGAGCCACTCACGATAACGTGCAACTACAGCCCGATGACGATGTCGTCACCTAGGAGGGCGTAATCCCGAAAACGACGCCCGATGTTTTCCTCCTCAGCTGCACACACCATACTACAAAGTGGTGACAGAGGGCAAACCTTCTGCCCGACTGTTTTTTTGAGGCAGCCTGCTCTTGCTCAGGTGCCTTGAGTGTTGCAGATGGTGTTCATGGTCTCTTGCCTTTTCTATTCTTGTGGGGGAAGGAGAGATTGGCACATCTACAAGTTGTTAGTGTGCTCGGGCAAGTGGGCTAATCAGAACTTTGAGTATGGGGAGGAATCTTTGAGAACTTGAGCTACGGACTGAAGGTTTTCTAGCTGTAATACCCCGTACTTTGAAAAGTACAAAGTAAGGTGTCACGAGATGTACGTGCAAGAATTAAATCAAGGACATCGGAATTAAGTCTGAAAAATAAGCAATTAGACCAAAACGGTCTATTAAAATTATCATAAAATAATTATGTAAGTAAACATTATTATTCGATAAATTGGAAATTAGCAGGACTAAGGGGAATCAATAAATAAAAATAAAATAAATGGAAAGTTCCGAGCTAATAAATTTTACGATAAAGTTCGTAAAATAAAATTAAGGAGTTAAGATTAAACTTTATACAATTTAGACACAAGTATTTTAATTAAGCGGAACTTGATTATCCAAATAAGGAATATAAATAAATAATTGGATCAGAGTAAATAAATAATGTGAAGTCCATTATTTATCGATAAATAAAAACCGTCAAGGTTCCGTTTAATTATATAGATAAAAGTCGGACTAAGTCATAGAAATTGAAAGTAGTAGAATTAGGAATGATGAAGTGCTAAATTGAAGCATTTAAATGAAAATTTTTCTTAGAAACCAATAAGAAGATGACACCCAGTACCCACCTCCTTAAGTTCTAATGCTTATCAACAATTAAAGAAGACATGAAACCCCAAACATCTCACTTTCACATCTCCTTCACCGAAGGAAAATTTCCTTCATTCTTCCCATGAGCATCCTTCACTCCGGCAATGATAACTCCGCCATCCGACCACTGTTTTCGATGGTTTAAGCTCGGTTACAAAGCTAACTCACTCTAGAATGAGGTAATCTCTTTAGTTTATATTTTGATTGAGAATTGATTGTGATTTTCAGAGTTGAAGTTGGATTTATTTTCTGTTCAGATTATGTTGCTGGAAATTCAATTTTGGATTGGTTTTGTTTGATTTTTGTGAAGATAATTCTTGGAATTAATTAGATAACGGAGTAGGTAGGTCGGAGAGGAGAGGGGGCACCAGATTCTGCTCAAAAGAGAAAAATCGTTTCTGCTGAAACTTAGCAGAAACGTCTGTGCTCAGCTGAGCAGAATTGTTTCTGCTCATGAACAGAAACGTTCTGCTCATCAACAGAAACGTTCTGCTCAATAGAGCAAAGATCATCTGCTCATAGAGCAGATGATGTTATACTCTGAAGAGCAGAAATGGAGTTCTGCCGATGGCAGACTCCATGAAGAGGAAGAAGAGAACTGTTTTGCAAACAGTTCCCAGCCAGCCGAGAGGCTCATTCCAATTAAAATTCGGACGTTTTCGGGTAATGAAATTCGTTAAAATTTTATAAGTATGTCATAACGAATGTGCGAAGAATGATTTATGATAATTATATTAAGATTTAAAGACATAAAAGTGGTTGGTTTTGATTGATATAAGTTGTGTGTTGAAAATGGTAAAAACAATAATAAAGTGTAAGAAATTAAGCTTATTAAGGGGCTTAGTTTTGACTTAATTTCGGACAAGTCTAAGCGATGAGTTTTGAAAAAGCTTGAGTAGTATATCGTAAGTGATATACGGAGAGTGGAACGTGATAGTCGGGTTGGATTTTTAATAAATAAAAATGGCTAGGACAATTAAAATAGGTAGTGAGTTAGTAATATTAAAATTTGGAAAATTTGATATCAAGCCGCGAAGGCTACTTCTCCTATAAAAACAGACCACAATCTGTAATAATATTAACCCGAAAATGAGTAGAATAAATAAATGATGTTGCATAGATGAGATTTAAGAAAAATAAATATGGTGTTGTTAAGTCGGATTAAAAATTATCCGTGTTTGAAGTTGAGTCCAAAAACTGGAAATATAAGTTAGAAAAATAAACTAACTGTTAAAACATAACAAAAGGGCAACTTTGGAATTAAATTGTGAACAAATGGTAAGTCGGAATCAGTTGAAATCTTCACGAATATTGTAGGTGGAAGTGTGAAGTTTATGAATATCAAATTGTTTTTGGATTATAACCAGTTTGAGTGCTCTGTTTCGAGGCCCAAACCAGCAGCCATGATAGGCTGTTTTGGCAGCCCTTAACAGCCAGCTCAGGGAGGCAACTTCAAGGCTGATTTCCGACACTTTTGGAGTAGAATTTGAATTGGAGGTCTAAACAAAAGTCGTAGGCGACATTCCGAACTTTAGGAATGTCAATTTTATTTCGAATTTGGACCACTTTAATTGACAGTTTTAATAGCTCAAAAATTGTCCAAAAACATGAAATAAATAGGAAAATTTAAGAAGCTAAATTTGAGGAAAATTTTAGAAACTTTAAAGACGTCGAATGAAGTTCGAGTCTAAATGAATGTTGTAGACGATGTTGCGGACTATGGAAATGTCCAATTAATTTTTAGTACGAGCTATTTTAAATAAGCGGTTTCGATAGCCGAAGTTGGCTAAAAATCCAATTTTTGGATAAGTAATTCTAGTTAGATTTTTATTAATTAGTGCGATTATCAAATTTTAGTAGATCCTGTGAGGCAAGGAGCCGCTGGACCAGGAGCTCGGGAAGTTAGACGTTTCTGAGCACCGGAGTATTTTTGGATAAGCGGTCACTATGAGTTTATATAATTTGCTTTTAAAGTATTTATTTAAACAATTATTTTATATTGCTTTATGTTTGAATTGTATGTTTTATATACGAAATTTTTATATTAAATGCACATACGCTTGGTTTGAAACCAGTATTGATCCGATGGAACGTGCTACCTATTGAGCGGCAATAGGACTGCGTGATCACCAGTTTTGATTTGATACAGCTGTGAGTTGATTATGATTATGAAATTCAAGATTGGGTGTATGATTTCGATACGAGTGAGCAATCTGTTACGGTGTAACCTGGAGTCCCCGTATCTAGTGGGTTGGACCCACCAGTGAGTTGGACTCACAACTCGATATTAATGATTGGGTTGCATGATAGATGATTAGTATGTTTGAAGATTAGGGTTTCAGTCGGATCCTATACTTGGCTGCGTGAGGTTCGAACGTTATTGCATTGTTTTATGATTTATAAAATACTTATTAGTAAATGTATGAACTCACTCAGTATATTCCCATATACTGACCCCTCACAGTCTTTCTTTCATGTCAAAGCGTTTTGAAGAACGGACTTCCTATTCTTGTTCCGGAAGTCTACACTAGTAAAAGATTATGTTAGGGAACATTTTCTTCGTAGAGTTGCGGTAGTCGGTAGATGTATGTATGAGATGTAAGATTTATATTCAAACGGTATATTTAAATGGGCAACTCTGATTTGATATAAAAGTATATATATATAACTATTTACTAATGAAGATCGTATTTTAACCGTTTGATTTCCTTAACCAATTGCCATGAGTGGAATTGGTCTAGAATATAATTAAAGACAGGGCAGGGCTGGACAAGAGGTGTCGCTCGGTAAGACCCTAATCTATAATAATGATTCGCGATGGTTTTCGAAAAGTAATTCAAATATGTTGATACGTATAATGATAATGTTTAAATGGATTTTTCTGAAAACGTTTTATATAGAATAATATATTTAATTCGCGAAAAATTCATAGTGGTTTTAGGCTTGCTACGGGTTCCGGAGCTACCACTCCCGTTCCCTAGCGCCGGTCTCGACTCAATAATTTGGGTCGTGACACTAGCTCCGCTTCTCCTATGACTATTTTGATTAAGGAACTAGGGTAATGCGAAGACAAAGAAGGCCTAATAATGGTGAGTTGAATCAGGAGCGGCATCCATTTTAAGGCTTTTATGCGCTACCGTTCAGGCCTTATTTAAGATAGGAGAATGCGGTTCAAGCAAGAGACTCCGGGTCTACTATAACGTATAAAGGCTTATCTTATAAGGTCTATAGTGAAACAAGTCTTACATTATGGAATAGAAAAGATAGATTTCATAAGCGCTACTGTAATAGTGCTAGTCTTTGTACGTGAATCTTGCTTCCATGGTCACTGAAGAACGGGCTATTCACTCGAAAAGCTTTTTATCCTTAACCTGCTAACTACTTCACTAGCTATCTATCTCTTTTCAGTCTTTCTTTGACCTTACCCTTCTCACTTCTAGTTCATCAAGATAGGCTTGATAGTGGCACATTTCCATTTCTTCCATTCGCTGTCAACAAAACTATAGCTTTCAAGACTACGTGCGCTGAAGCGCACCTCCGTTTTCTACGCCGGATCGATGTACAAAAAGGGTAATCCATATGTTTAACCCCCTCCCGAGGTACTCATAGAATAGGCGCCACCCCCACGATACTTGGGGATACTATGACAGGCCTTTAGTTTGTCTTTTATAAGCACCTTCCAACATACTATGCTCTACGCCTCTGTTTGCTATGCCTCGGGTCCCAGATCAATTGGATCGTCGATTTGTACGTACATGCATATGGATCTTCTTCTTCAACCTCGAGATCCCCTATGAGATCTTCTTCCAGAGAAGCCCCAGCATATGCTGCCCTTATCTATTCATGGTTCCGGATCCAAATATTAAACTGGAATGGGCTATGCCTTCATCTATGCTATTGGTTTTCAAACCAAAGCATCGCATCTTAGGTCTGGAAATGGAAAAGGAATAGGCTTTGGATCCATAGGCCTAGATATTCTATCGATGACTACGGAATAGGTTCTTCAATGATTTACGGTTCAACCCAGGCAGGCAATGTCCATTTAAATCCTGAGGATATCAAAAAAGCCTAAGTGTCTATTCTTCCAAGAAAGCTGTTAGGAAGGGGGCGGATTAGCGAGACCTCATCCCTAGGAAGAAGCAAAGCAATGGAAAGTACGGAAGAATCCTAATAAGAAGGAAAACTGCGGGAAGAAAGATGAAGATGATGCAGATGATGATCTATCAAAGAAGGTGGTCCTCCAATTTAGTTTGGAAGTCTTCTTCAAAAGGTGGCGGTAAACTACGTCTTACCCCAGGTCTTTGGTCCAAAGGAGAATAAACCCAAGTAACTAGATGAGGATGTGGAAAAAAAGGACTCTCATCCATTTGCAGAGATTGCAGAGGTTGATTATGGTCTGGAGCTAAGAGACGGATCAGAGGTGTACAGGGACCCCAATGAAGAGTATACCCTTTCCATATAAAAAGACAAAACCAATCCAATTTCACACTCGACATGGAGCTTGTGATTGCTCTTAGAGAAGTAGAAGTTGCAAGGGCTGGAAGAGAAGAATCCCCAGAGAGAGCGAGAGCGGAATGTACGGAGCGAGTCAGTTGACAGCTACGGCTAGGAAGCATGCGAGTGAAAGGGCAAGATAAAAGTGATGCTGGCATGATATATTTCTATTCATCAATAACCCTAGAGGGAGAGGGGAACTCGCTCCGAGTCAGGCTAAGTCTCACCTTATTGGTTATAATTTGATCACTTAGTCAAATGGATTTTAGGGTCCCGCCTTCTATCTAGAATCTTTCCCTTCCGGGGACCCGGGGATCAGCAAACAAAACATAGAAAGAATTACTGGTCGCTTCGCTCGGGCTCACCACCCGGCAATCTAATTCTTAATTAGAACCCGGATAACGAAATAAATTGAAATAGCGAAGTGCTCACTAGAGCCAGAAACGGCGAAGGAAATGTGATTAGATTAGCACTAAGAAAAGGTCTCCCTTGATGCATTATTAATACCACATTTCCTTCATAGAAAGATGAATACTAAAGATTAGTTAAAGAAGAAAGCGAGCTAGCAGATGAGATAAGCCTAGAAATTAACTCGAGTAAGACCGACTTAAAGTGGATATAGTTGATCCCTATAAAATAAAAGGGGTTCTCTCTCTCTTGATTATGCCATTTCTTTCTAAGGCGCTTGGAGATCCAGTTTGAGTGGAAGTTCCTATTGGAGTGGAGTCTACCGCTTTCTAGCCTTTACAGCTAGTGTAACAGTAGTGGCATTCTCACCAGCCTTCATAGCAAGATTTCCTCCAATGGAGGGCTATATATAAGATTATAAGGTAGGGCTATACGGAATAGAATCTGTTTCTTTCCTGGTGAGGATAGAGGATAGTGATAGAATATCATTATAGCGCTCGTAATAGAGCTAGGTCACGAGTCTGAAGCAAGAGGTCTTTTCTTGCTTACGAATCACATTCAGGTTCTCCGAAAGACGACGGTGCGAATTCATTCGTGGGAGGCGTAACTGCAGCAGCATTAAATAAAGTATGAGGGTGGTGGCTGGCAGGTAGCCCTCGTAGCAACGATTATGTAACTATTCAGGGAGCTCATAGTACTACGGGAACTGTAGGTATTCTCCATAATAGTAGTTCTTTTAGAAACAGAGAGGTGGCGACCATTCTAAAGAACCAATCTGCTTGGGAATCAGTGTCAGGTAAATGGAAGTATCAGATTGAGAAAGAGAGAGGTCGTTAAGAATGAATGAGAAAGAAAAAAACCCATGCATTCGGTGCCAAAAAGCGGCATAACTTTCAATAGACTTTTCACTCCAATAGGGACTACCGTGCGGAAAGAAAAGTTAGTACCATGTAGAGTAGACCTACATATGTGCTTCAAGAGATGATGAAATAAGAAAATAATTAAACATGGCCTATCCATTTTGAGAAGCCACTAAGTGGATAAATAGAAAGAAAGAACTACGAGTGAACAAAAAGAAGGGACAAGATAAGATTCATTCAATTCTCTATAGCCGAGGGTGGGTTCTTCTAAGTTGAAGGTAGAGTATGCCATCATTCATAGGTGAAGGAGCGAAGCATGCTATCGAGTTTACGAGGTGAAGGAGCATTCAAGTGATTGACTGCGGTGAGGTTTCCATTACTGTGATCTTTCATATGGTTTATATGGTCTTGTGAAAAATGTCTCGGTGGTGTGGTGTTACAAAATACGATGTGAAAAGGCATGGGTTGGCTGTTTAATAGTTAGCAGGCTAAGGGTAGAGACCGCTTTCTTGCGAGATGCTTTGAATCACGGAAAAAAGCAGGCCCACTACACGCTACGAAGGCAGTGAAGGAAGGCGGTTCAATCATTGAGGAGTTCAATAACTTTTAATAAGAATCATCCGTGAAAGGCCTAAGTGCTGCTAATGTCGATCTTGGCTTGGGCTTCTCTTTACCCAGAGATCGGATAATGTTCACAACTTTCACGACTACGCATATAAAGAGAATAATAAAAAATAGACTGCCTTCCCTTACCCAAAAGCTTAGAAGGAATAAGTCATAGCCTCTAGCTGGGCCTGAGAAAGAACCCTCTATTGCCCATAGACAAACAGAATGAGTATGGCGAGGTAGCTGTGAACAAGAAGAAGAGGATAAGTCACCCACTAAAAGCCCCATCTTTGAATAAGGCAATTTCCTATGTTCGAGCACTTTCAATGCCTTACTGCACTTCTTCGCAACTAAGAAGAATCCCTTAGGGAAAGACTGGCTAGTAATGGCACTCAATAGCTTAGCGACAAAGGAAAGCATACAACTGATATGCAACATATAGATAAAAAGAAGAAGTAAGCTGGCTGGCTGAGGTCACTCTACGTGCCGAGGAGGAAATGTAAATTCTTGCATCTTCTTTTTATTTTGAATACCGGGATTGCTAACTACTGTCCTTAACTCTTATTGCCCTAGAATCCAGATCTCGTAACGGCGGGAAGTGAAGGAACCGCATGTCATAGCTTAGGGTAAGGAGTGAGCCTTGGGTCCTAATGAATATAGACGGAGTTTAGTGGAATCCGTATAACTGTTTGGCTCAGTGTTCGTATAAAACTAGAATTACAGGGTTGCTTCCCACCCTTTATTCCCAGTCCTACGCTTTCCACTACTAGAAGAACTAGAAGAAAAACTCTTCTTTATATACATACACAATTATCTGTCTAGTTCGCCACAAGGGATGAAAGAAAAAAGGAAATAATCACTAGTCCAACACCCACGAAAAATTAATAGGCTCTTTCGGAACAGAATAAGTTGTTTTCGACGCTAAGTTGAAATGGAATAAATAAGATCAGATGATTCTTTACCTTCAGCTAATTAGATTCCCATTAGGATGATTTCCGCCTCTAGTAAGAAGGAGATCGGACATGATCAATAATAAAAGGAAGCGATTAGAAGAGGGAAAGGAAAGAAGTACAAAAATCAACAGCTCATAAAGCTTTACCTTGACAAACCTGCACTTTGACAGCAAAAACCGCCTCCTACTCACGGAGAATAGAGGTAAGAAGGATATGAAGGCTTGCTCGCGCTTATAACTTTTAACATGTATGCAGGTCCCAACACTGAGGAACCACTTCTATTTACTAACCATAAGACAATTAAATTAGGACTGGACACAGCGATAGCCCTTAGTCCTGATTCACTGCTTTATTCGCCGCTTCTGCTGCTTTTTTAGGTTCAATGGGCAGCTGCTTGATTTGGTTCAGGAAATTAAGAAGTTAGACTGGCATCTTAGAATAAAGGAAGATCTGGTTCTTCAAATGCAAGACTAGCTCTCTCTCTCTCTCCTAAGCGCTAAGAGTGATTCCCAATAGAAAAGGAGTTTTAGTTCCCCTTGGTGATTCAACTAGTTCTTTTAAATTTTTAGAGAAGGAATGAGCATAATTCCAATGGACAAGAGCTGCAGCTGGCTGTTTGAGAATAAAGAAAGGTAAGCCTTTACAGTAGTTGTAGTTGCCTTTGCTTCTTCTCTCAAACCTACCGAGCATAATGCCTTTAAGGCTTTGTAAAGGTTTCCCCTTTTTTTATCTGTCTCCTTAGCTTTGTAATTTTTTAAAAGTGCTTCCCTCTTTTTGATTGCCCTCCGCAGTCTTGGGGACACTTTTCTGAGATTGCTTCGAATCAACTAGCAGAAAGAAGAGAGTAATGAAGGACCAACGAAGTAGTGACTTTCGTTCCTCTTCTTTTTTCTTTTGCTTTCTCTCAGCTAGTCTTTTGCGCGATCTCGCTCGGTCGGAACTCAAAGCTAGTTCCTTAAGAAAGCTTCTTTGTTGTAAAGCTATCGAATTCCCTTCTTTCAAAATATGATGTTCATGCTAACACACCTATAAATAGATGTTCTCCACAGCTCATCTGACCCTTGGGGGCCTTAGTGAAACTCCGGGCATAGAAGTCGAGGTAAGCCCTCAGAAAGGTCAAAGTCAGGTTTGAGAGTTTTGTGGTAGTAGATCCGTTTTTCTAAAATGGCTCACGTTATTCCTTGCAAGAAGACTTCCAATGCTATTCACATTGCATACCTCTTTCTTAAGAGGTTGTTGGGTTGAATAGGGTACAAAAGACTATGATGTCTGACCGGCCGGGAGAACTTGATGGAAAAAGTTAGGAACTATACTAGAGTTCCGCAGTGCATACCACCCACAAATAGATGGTCAAACGGAAGTCGTGAACCGCTGTTTGGGAAATTAATTAAATAATCTTGCAAGGGAAAAGAGAACCACTTAATACTGGTTTTTATTACAAGCGGAATTCGATTCACTTATAACAGTTCGATAAATCGGTCTACTAGTTTGTCCCCATTTCAGGTCGTAGATGGCAGGTCACCTAACAGTGTCTTAGATTTTTGCCTTTACCTTTCGGGTCTCACTAATCCCAGTTGGAAAAAAAGCAATAGGAATCCGCGCCATTGGTACCATTCCTTCTTCTCTTGTTCCTACCTCTATAGGAAAAGAGGTTTTTCACAAAGATTGATTGGAAGACCCATAGCTTAAGAATTCCCCAGTCGTTGTTTTGAGCTTCAAGCTAGCGCGTTAATGAATCGAGGAATTGCGTATGTATGTAAGGTCTACAGGTTTGTAAAGGAGAATCAAGATTAGACAGGGAGTAGTAGAAGCGATTTTATAATTAAGAAATATGATAAACAGTGAAGTTGCCTAACAAGAATAAGGGTATATTAGAAATGATAAGGAGAGAGGAAGGGTATATTAAAAGGTATTGGTCTTCTAAGAGATGAGTGCTTGATGGCCCCAGATGTAGTTCTTTATCTATGTCTGAAGAAAGGAACTGGGTGAACTCACGAGAAGAAGAAAAGGTAGGCTTGTCTTTTGATTCCGTTTTGTGGTCTTTAGCCTATCTAGACCCGCATTCTTTCTTGCCATGAGACCTTTTCTTGAACGTCCCAGCAAGCCATCCCTTGAAACAGAGCTCCTCCTTGACAATGCATCATAGGTTGGAAAGCAAAAAGTCTCTCCTATTGCGGGACACTTGTCCTCTTTCCGGTCTTCAAGCCAAAGAAGCTTCACTGGGAGGTACTAGTAATAGAGATGCATAGTATATAAAGATCATAGTATAGGATAAAGTAAATACAAAGACTAAGTAATAAATAAAAAAGATCTTCCTCGAACAACACTATCAGTGAATCGGCAAATAGGGCTAAGGCGTATTTGCTTTGCTTTTGAATGTGTAACTCCATAATAAAGTTAAGAAATTCCTTATTTTTCTGTCTGTACTTTACTAAAAGTCTGGTTATATGATTGAGTAGGAAATGTCGTAGGTAAAGTGGTCATCACCCTTTTCTCTTCTATAGTAGCCATTAAAGGCGTGGCTGTGTTCAAGGAAGTGGACAGGAGGACTGGTGTGGGAAAGAGGGCCTGCTCGCTTTAGAAAGGAAAAGAATATACTTTTGATGAACAATTCTGGAACTCGATGACCTAACTTTTCTAAGTCTTTGACCTTCCTGGCCATATCAAACGTCATCCTAGAGCAGCGGGTTTTCTCCCTTTCTATTTTCCGACTATTTTCCGATATATATTCGTTGATCCTCCGTTCACATCCCCTGTTGAGGAAGAAGATAATAGGGTATGGGTCAATGGAGGAATAAGCGGTGCTAGTCTTGTCGGCCTATCCCCTGATATAGAAAACGGTGGTATAGAAATCTCATAAGAAGGGATGGGCGGAATTGAAAACTTCCCACTGAGAGCGGTAATAAAGGAGAGAGGCTTTCGAAGCCTAGCCCTTTTGGCTTGACTTTGACTCTATCTCGCTATTCAATACATAGGAAGGTGACAATTCTAGAGCCGCCTTTCTTGAAGAAGGGCGAAACAACAGAGTAGCGGTCGATGTGAATTCGTCTCTCTGGGGGTGTCCCTTGGTTTCGGTGAAAGCGATAGAGATTCAGAGTAGTTAAGAACTCAAAAGCAAAAGCTTGCTCGATTGATAGCAACCATTGAAACTCAAGAGAAACGTTAGATCTGACTAAAGAGTGAATGAGATAAATGGAAGAGAAGCCAATTGCTTGTCTTTCGCAAGGAGAGGGAAAAGAAATGGGGATTAAATTAAAGTAGCGATATCACTCCGGGGTAATGCGACTATAAGAGGCAATACCTTTTAACAACAGGAGATAACAAGGGAAGAACATCTCATTTTGGATTTGGTTCGGTTGACCGTGGTTGAGGTAGAAGGAGCGTAGCCACTCGGGTCGATGGAATGGAGTTCGAACGAAGTGAGAGATTATAGAATACGCTCGCTAAAGCTAAAAAGACTTTTCTTATGGCTGTTGGCCAGCAAACCGGTATCTCACCGAAAAATCAGACCCCTACTTTAAGTAAGTGTGAGAGGAAGGCCTGAAGTTAGGAAGACCTCCTCTTCATAGTGTGGGAAGAAGTTCCTCGATTTCCAGCTCCCTTTCACCTCACCGCATCGCTCCTGTCACGCAGTAGCCCGACAAAGAGAGGGGATAGATGGATGAATGGAAAGACTAGTTATTGCCCTCAGCCTAAGTGTATGGAGGTTGGGCTTTTGAAACCATAAGCTCGAAAAGGTGATAGACGGATAGGAACGAAGTCACTCTAGTGACAAGTTACGGGCGGAAGTTCCTCACTAGGGATTGCACGGAGATGAAAGATGCGGAAAAATGCACTGGAAGTTGAATGGAAAGGTGACCCTAAGCATATTAGATTTAAGTAAATATAGGTCTTGTCTGTAAGGAAGATACCTGAGGAGGTGAGTTAGCGATCAAGCGGAAAAGGACTAAGAAAAATAGGCAAAAGGCTAGAAGATCAAGGAGCTGTGAAATAAGAGATTATTGAAGCAGTTGCCTTTGGTCCTACCGTCTTTAATAAAGAAGAAGGTCCCACGTGCTATCCTCCAGTCTTCTTATTTCTTTGTTCTCGGACCCGATGTGATAGAATCTGCCGCTATTGAATCAACAACTTTTGAATCAACGCAATAGGCCCCTTATTCAAATCTAGACATAGTGGGAATACTCGGTTTAAAGAAAAGGAGGTTTGGCATTAAATCAGAATAAGCTGTTAATGAATTTCCTGAAGCAATATTCTGATTAGGCACCTCTTAACGAAGTTAGTGAGTGACCTAGTAGTCGTAGAGCATGGGCGGGATAAGAAGACGTGATGGAGAATATCGTAGCTCAGTTCAGTACTGCTTTACTAAAGCTTTTTCCCGTGGTCAAATTTGTTACAGAGACAGGGGCTTTTTCCCAGGAGTTCGTGCACAAATAGGTGATAGAGGCAAAGAATTTTCCACATCTAGTCTAGAATAGGGGAAAGGGTGATTCGCTCGTAAGCCCAACTCAAACTCATTCAGAAAATATAGCTCGATTGATCACATGTCAGTTGACCCAACCGGATAATTGCCTCCTTGATACCCAAAACACATCCCTTCTCCTGGGTCTGGGCACGTGAGTCCATAACAACCACCCTAAAGTTACAAAAAGGAGAGAAAAGCCTATCATTTCACATGAATTCTATTCGTCTTCTTTATTCTTAAGAGAACCCCCCATCAATGCTCTAGAAATTAACACCTGCATCAGACTATGAGATATATATGGCGTCCTAAGATGATGCTCTGTAGGATAGGCGATGATTTAGAGAACGGCTAGGCTAACTAGAAAAAACAGGCTTTTCTCCATATAGATGCGCAAAATCGTCCGCAGTCTCTGCAATGACATTTGAGGAAGGAGACTTAGTCCTCTGGTTAAGAGGGATTACTCCATCCCCATCATTGCATATTTTGGATATAATAAGTAGGATAGAGCGGATGCAAGAGCTGTACAAGGGGCGTAGCGAAGAGCCCTAAGTTTATTTATAGTCAATCTTATCTCCTTACTATGAAATGAAGTAAGGCTAGCGTTATGCTTAATACATGCATGATGGTTCTTTCTGACAAGATAAAGCAAACCCTATGAAAAGTCTACAGGCTTCAAGTGCAGACGAGTACAGACTTTACTTGATGACTAGAGCAGGGTTTCAACTAACTGGAAACCGATATCCAACTAGCTCTCTCTCTCTCTCTCTCTACGGGTCCATCCTTTCTATAACGGGGTACGCATGAAGAAACGGGGATTGTCGCTTGAGAGCTGTCGTACGGGACCTAGGCACTTGCTAACGAGCAGGCGAGACAAGACGCTCTACTTGAAAGGCAATGTCTTAGTCAAAGAGTCTTTATCCGCTGTTGATCAATGGGCTATAGTGAAATGGCCACATTCCGGATCCAATCAATGCTATTGATCCATTCGAAGAACCTGCTCCAGAGCCACCAAACAAGGGACCTGCTCTGTTGGAGACAAAGAAGCCTCTTTGTTTGTCGAAAGGTATGGGATCGATCTCTGCATCGTATAAGGCATTTCATCTCTGTCTGTTATCGATTTTTTTTTCATTTTTTCTTAGCGGATTAGCGCCCCCTCAACCAACAAGTCAAGCAAATCGATCTGAACCAATCGACGATTCGTCCGTCGTCAAATCCTGATAAACGATAGGCGACTGGTTTTGCTCATGGCATAAGAAGAACAGAGGCTACTCAACTACTAAAGCGAGGTTTTAAATCCTTTTTTATATATTATAGATATTGAATAGTTATTCCTGCATGGCTTCTTTCCAACATGACTGAGATGCAGCTTCAGAATCAGATTAAGGCTCATCAATGGAACGAACAGAAAGGCAAAAAAATGGGAAGAGGAAAAGAATCATATGTGAGACGATCATGAGGACGAGAGATAAGAGAGGAGCGACGTACCTCAAAATAAAGAGGAGTAGGAGTAGAACATGTGACCAAAGGAGCAGCTGATGACGAAGCCAAGAGAGTTTGGTGAGCTGAATCTGTCGGAGTTGCACCTCTGATAAGTAAAAACTAAGAGGCTGACGGAATCAAGGGATGGATCTAGCCTTGGATTACTACAGCATGTTCAGTAGCTATTCGCTTACGAAATGGCTCTCTTTTAAAGTACCACTTCTCGCAGATCTTAGGATATTGCCTTCCCTATCCTTGCTAGGCTTCGTCTTTTTTTTTTTTGGATTTCTCAGATGAAATAAAAAATTTACATATCCATTGTTTTTACATTGAGGTCGGTAACATTGGTGAATTCGTTGAAGGTACGGAAAGAGAGGGATTCGAACCCTCGGTAAACAAAAGCCTACATAGCAGTTCCAATGTTACGCCTTAAACCACTCGACCATCTCTCCTACTTTATTCATGTTTGCGAAGACGACGCTCCTATCTTTTTTTGATATCTATACTAGCTTAAATCAATGGATTGGAACGACTCGAATGATCGGTTTATCTTTTTTTTATGAGTTTTGTCTTTTTTTATTTAAATTCGTACTGTACAATTTCTTTTTTTGTGGGATCGTTTTCCCACGAGAGGTAATTTAAAGAAATTCAAAAATGGATTGCTACCTATGCCTAGATCGTTTATTCTTATGACATTTTGTCGGGCTTCCCTCGACTCTTGCTTCTAAATAAAAACGGCACGTAATGTTTCCTGTCTCCACTTATATTCAATTATAGGCCTTCTAGGAGAGAGAAGGCGAGGGTAAAAAAGAATTCACGCAACTATCGATGCTCCGTCCTCACGTACTGTAATCCACGCTATTCTTCTGGTTTTTTTAGGGTAGAAGGAAGGGAAATCCTTTGTTTGAGTATTACCAACCGGGGACAAAGAAAGTCCTCTCCTATTAAATTGAAATTCAAGTGGAGAGAGGGAAGAATCCCATGTGTTAAGCATATCAATGTAGCATCTATACCGATCCAAGATGGAATCGACTTGATCGAGAGAAATGGAAAACCCGATGGAATACGGTCGAACAGATCAACTCACAAGGAGATTGGGGGCGACATGACCTAAGTTATGGCTCTGTTCATAATAGAGTAAAGGCTAAGAACTGTCTGGCAAGGATAGACCATAGTTGGGGGTGGCTATCTATCATTATTACGTCGGGGTTAAAAACCATGATGCTTCCTGATATACTGCTAGAAAACGGATACGGACTATGGGGCTGCATTCAACAGCGTCTCTGCAGGCCTCGAAAACGATCTTCCTCGTAATCTGACTCTTAAATAGAACACTACGCGGGACACTTAATCCCCTTTTTATCTCATGAGGAGTTTCGCAGGCAGGAGAGATACCAATACCTTAACCTTCTTTTCACAACAGAGGGTGAAATGGGCCTCCTGTCTTCGCATAAGTCCGGCCCAGAGGAAAGTGGCATGAAAGATTTTTTTAGTCTTGAGGTGTCTTTGAGCTTTCTCTCTTAAGGCGGGAAGCCAAGGAACTTTTTTCATGTCCAAGAAAGAAAAGAGCCGATCTTAATCGTTAAAAGAAGATTCTTCATATGTTTAGCACTGACTGTTTGAGGGATTCTATCATTGGCTCGGGAGAAAGCACTCCTAGGACAAGTACTGCACTGATAGTACTGCATGGATAGCTAAAGGTTTCACTAGAAAGTTCCCCATTGGATAAGAAAGAGCTAAGTGGCTAAGATAGAGCTAATTCTTAATTATTTACCACTACCTCAAAAACGATTTTCGAAATAAAAAGAAGTTTAAAGAAAGAATAATGCCAGCCGATGAGACTGACCGCTGGGAAAGATCTTATTTGAAAGAAAATTAGCAACCGTTGGCTTGTGCAGGACCGAGACCGTGCTGCTAGACTGGCTAACTGGGCTGGCTACTCTCTGCGCTCCCCGCTCCTAGCTGCTATAGGAAGAAAGCAAAGACTGATTTGATTCTACTGCTCCTTCACTGGGGGGGCACTTCGCTACCTTTTGGTCTTTATTTCAGCGGTTACTTTTTGGAGATTGTACGCAATCACCTCTTTTCAAAGATTGCATTGTTGTGCCAACTGGCATGTATGAATCTAGGGGCTTTGTGATCTTAGGGAAAAAATTTCTCTGTTATTCTCGTCGGGCAGGAATAATCGACGCGAAAGCATGCTTCCTTTCTTGCCACGCACCTATACAGGCCGAAAGGATGTGTTTTCGCTTATATACTGGTAGTCGAATCGACAGCTATAGCTATACCGAGCGATAAGCCTAAGAGCAGTGGATGGTATTCCCAGCAAAGTAACGCCCGTTTTAAGCTTATTACAGCTTAAGATTCTCTAAAGGCGAGAGGTTTCTTCTCTCTAAGAAGTCGAGGTTTTACGACCGCCCAAAAAAATTGCCTAATGTCTAATGCATCTTTAGAACTATGGAACTACCCTCTAATATGGCACTTTCGACGATTGAACTGCACTGAATTTTTATGTATCCTATAAAATAAAAGCTTCTCGTAACGGGAGTGAGTGCACCGCAAGACCAGAAATTGATTAAAAAGTGATATTCAAAGGGCGATGGTCAACTTACTATCGCTCTCTTAGTAATAGTTAGGAAGGCAAGAATAATGTAACCTTTTCCTTTGATTACCAGAAAGAACACGATCAGCATATGGGAAATCAAGAATGAAAAGAGGTGAAACTTATTAGCTGAAATATATATCTTTCTTGGTGGGCGGGCGGTCGAGTTACAGAGCGATTTAGAACATCTGTAACATAGTCCACTGTTACTGTTGGCGGAAGCCAATTATCATCACCATTCAAAAATCTCCTAATGGATATAAAAAAAACATCTGCTTTATCTACTACTTACTATTCAATTAGATTCAAAGCTAGATAGCAGCAGTAGAGCTACTCAGCTAAAGCAGCATCAATTTTGGGCTACACATAAGATGAAAAAGCATTGAGCAAGGCACTTACTTCTCGTGCCTTATGGCCGCCTTGAATTGCCTTCAGCAGTAAGAAAGGTAGAAAGGAATAGAGTAAGGGAGTCAGTAAAAACACACGATTGAAAAGAGAACAAGACAAGACCTGCGTATATCATTTTGTTCTTTCTAAGTCTTCTTCTTGCATAGAAGAACGCAAATTTCAATTATATTATATAATAAGGTAAGACAATGGGCAAAAGCTCGATCCAGCAATAGCAATATCGCGTGAAAAAAGAAAGAACCAATGCCATGGTTCTTGTTCAAGAAGAAAACAAATTGTTGTCGGAATAACCGCAGTAAGGAAAGGAAATTAGGCACTCATATCATATTCTTGCCCACAAGCAAGAGGTATAATAGCAAATGAGGATGGGATAGAATTATGTTGGAGGAAGGGAAAATGCCCTGTTAGCAGGTTTCGAAGAGCTGAGTTGCAAGACTAAGGAACTACCAGGCCAACAGGAACAACTATGGCGGGAAAGCAGTTCCACCACTCGATCTGAGAGAAAAGAAGATGAGAGCCAGAATTAACACATTCAATTAAATGACAGATTCCACTCATTAAGGGAGTTGAAAAATCCTTTCTTATAGTCAATCTAACCCAACCTTCTTAACTTGGCACACATATGATATCAAGCCATCAACCAAGTCAGCCAACTACCAGTATTAGGTCCCCTAGTCGATGAGGGTAATGAGGAAGCGATAGCCAGCTCTCATTGATGATTTCTCACCTTCTTACCCTCTCTTGGATGAAGCAACCATATAACTGACGATATGGATTGAGCAGCAAGATCAGTTACACTAGCCCGGGCATCATCACTGTCTTAGCGCAAACAGTCTGGAGCCAAAACAGAGTAGAGATTTAAATGGAGGTATGTGAATAGAAAGAAAGTCAATGACACCACGCCAGACAGACCGGAAAGGGAAGAAGTAGCTACCATTTTACTTTTCCTTTACATGCTTTCCTCTGTCACGAACTCTGATGTCACTGTCAATAAGAAAGAGAGAGATAGACTGGGAGAATAAAGGGTGTCAGGGACAAAAGAAAAAGTATCCTATCTTTCTCTTACATAAAGACATAGCTTTGGGGGATTCCTTAGCTAGATCAATCATCCAGCCCTCCGGTTCTTTTCTTGCCTACTCTTGGCTTTTTTCTCTCTTACTTTTTTAAGCTTTAATATATATCTGAGGCCCAGGAAGAGATTAACATAGAGGATCTCTAGAATCGCAATCGCTCTTGAGCCAACAGGTTTGGTAGAAAAATAGCCAGCTAGTCAATCGAATCGTCGCTCATAGATATTCACTCTTTATCAAAGATAGATCGTAGTCTAAGTTCATTAATACATTGGACATACAAAGTGAATGGGTAAACATCTTTCATGACTGACCCAATCGATCGATGAGCTTAAGGTATAGGGAGAAGATAAAAGAGAAGTTCCATTCTATTCCTTCTCCTTGCCAGCTCCCCAGGTAATCTTTCTAGCATCAGTACCTGTTAGGAAATGAAAAAAATCAAGGTAACATGTTAGTTTACAGCCATCTAGTTTTAGCTAGCTTATGAATGTGCATATAGAAAGCTTGTTACCTCGCCCATCTAGGCTTTTCCTTACAATCCAGTTACTGTTGGAATTGCCCTTCTTTGGGCTCATGCTATTGTGTTACCGGGGGGACATGCGAGTTAGTTTCCTTTAAGCCAATGGTTAAGGCTTTTTTATTTTGTGAATCTCTGGTTATTGCTCTTTTGGATGGAGGAGTCTCGAAAAAACTATTGCCTCCGAGCTCTCAGAAGCTGCTTATCATAAATAAGATAGCATAGATAGCAGGGTAAAGGGAAAAAACGTTGATCTTACTTCCGCTGCTTGCCCGTGCGCGGGTCGACTCACAAGAAATGCAACTAGCTTGCCAACTAACTGTTTATGTTTGAGCTTGTTGGCTTGCTCTTGCTTCATTAATATTTAGACATTACCTGAATTTACTTACTTGGTAGCCTACGTGAGTATTCAAATGGATAGAGACTGATCTATTTCTACATACATTTAGCCTCACCCCCAGATATATACATACTTTTCCTCCTTTTTCCCAAAATTTCATTACCTGAAACTTAGGTCTTCTCTTTCTTATTTATTATTACTACTATCACTTTATAATCCGGTCCGGCTTATAAAACAGTAATGTTTTTGGGTCGTACACCTGGAACAAAAAGGTTCATCGTACAATTTCGGCGATTAAAAAAATAAAGGAGTGTATCCCTCTCCCTTGGTACTAACCAATTACGTTACGACCATTGAACAAACTTGGTTGTTGAACATGGTTTATGCGCCGCTAATGTAGCGGCTTGTCGAGCATTTGACAAACTCACACCATCCATTTCGAATGGGATTTGTCCCGTGGACACATTAGCAATCCAACCCGTAGGATTTACTTTTCCTCTTCCCATTCTTACTTCTATAGGTTTCCCGGTATTAGGGAGATTTGCGAGAAGTCTTACCCATATCTTACCATTTCTTCGGAATTGTCCGCGCATAGCACGATGGAGTTGTCCTATTATAGCCCGACACGCTGCTTCAATGGCTTGATATGAAAGACAACCTGCTATACAACTTTTAGTGCCATATCTTCCAAAACCAAGTTGTGTACTGTCCAGTTTGCAACTCCTACTACATCTTCCTTTACGATATTTACTAATTTTTTACATTTCCGATATAGCATACCCCCCTTTTTTTACTATATGAAATCCACACTTTGACTCCTGAGATTCCGTAAGGAGTAGATACTTCCGTAGGAGCATAATCTATTTTCTGGTTATATACATTATGATATGTTTTTCCATACTTTCCGCATTCAGTTCTAGCTATTTATGCGCCTTCTAAACGACATGAACAACATATACGGATCCTCTCCACCCCTTTTTTCATTACTAATGGAATATCCTTAACCATTTTACTAAAAATGGAACGAAATTATCTTGTTTTGTTCCTCAATTGAAAATAGATGTTTTGAGCAATCGGAAAAGCACTTTGATAAACAGATTTCATCTTGATCGACTCAATTAAGGTATTAGTGTTTGTTCTACTAGACAACAAAGATCGCATTTTTTTCATTTCGATCAAATAAGAGTTGTATCCGTATGGAATTCCTCAGTTTCACAGTATGATCTCTATCATCATCTCTATTCCCTTTATCAATTCTCCTATCCCACCTAGGTTTATGAATTTCTCTATCAATTCCATTACCTTATCCATACCCATGAGGTTCCAACATTTGATCCTTAATTGACCTAGGAGTTGTTCCCGGGCATCCTAAAATAAGGTTCTTATACACCCCAACCCCATCCCTTGGAAAGAAAAAGGTAGCACCGAAGAAAGGAAAAAGTGAGATGGTGGTTTTTGTTGTTCCCGCAAAGCGATGATCATTCGCTTGGCGAATGAAGTGAGTCAACCTCTTTTTGGCTTCAGACAAACAATTTTTTTCGTTGGTCGAGCTTTCTACAAAAAAAGCGATGCGAGAACGTATTCTCTTATCTAAACTTCTTCCCTGTGCATTCACTCCCCCCATCATAGATGGTTCAGCCACGCCTGGTGCCACAAAATGAATGAGAACTACGACGGGGTCGAAATGCATTTCGTTCTTTATATTCAATAAATATTGAATTACCGAAAAATGCAAGGAGAGGCACACTGTAGGGAGGTTCCTTTTAAGTAGATGACTCATCGGGCCATTGGAGCGGGACTTCTTTTGGAAAAAGGACGTGAATAATTTTGTTTTTCGGAAGGAGTCGTCATTTTCTATCAGGAAGGCTTTGTCATTTACAACCCCGACGTATTTTGGATGCTTGAAGGCCCCGCTGACCCGAAGTTCTTTAGAAAGATTCTTGTTTATCGATGGTGATCGGTCATGCTATCCATAGCGTTGCTTCTTTTTTGGCCAAATCCTGATTTTGTTTTCCTTCTCCCGGTCGTCGAGCCTGATCAACTCGACTCTTTTCCCTGCCCCCTTCCAAATCTCTCCTCTCCTTTTAGTCTACTGACTACATACCTTTCATTCGAGCGTATTCTATAACCTCTCACTTTGTTTTGTTCTTCTTCTGTATTGTCGCTTGAATGAAGACACCTGATCTGACCGACTTTCCTGAATGTCCACCACCGGCCCTTCTCTTTTCTGGGTCTGGTTTTTTTGCGTCATTTCAGTCGTCTTGGTCGACGGGAAAGAAAGAAATTAATGAATGTTGTTTTGGGAAAATGTAGAATAATACATCTACCGAGACGAAAGCCAAAGGTGAGTCTCGTAGGCGGACGTATCGAACCGAAATAAGATCTCAGATTGACATCTTGATACACTGATTTACCATAATAATTAATAGAGTAATGGTGATTCCGCAATGGAAAGAGCCGCTTCTTTCTTGCTTGATAAGGCGGGCTTCCATTCAGCATCGCAGACTAAAAGTGCTCTCTGAACCGTGCTGGATAGTCACCCATCAAACGGCTCTCACTCAAACCCAACCTGTGATGGATCCTGGGGGACAAAGTAAAAGCGCCTTATCCCTTGCCCCATACTTTGAAATGGTCCTCCCCGCTGATCAAGCAGAGACGCTTCTCGTGATAGGCTTAGCTTTAAGCCGCCATCGTTCGGTTGAGATAAGTCAAGTCCTTTCGGTAGGTTCGCTCAGGTCAGGCGGTCTTCCCGCTCCGTGGGCTTTCCTAACATTCAGAGTTGTTCTAGTTTGAGAAAGGACCACATAGGGGGTGGTTGCCTTGCTTTCTCGGCCTTGTATCCTGCACCTCGCGCTTATGATATCTACGAACAAAGGATCACTTTCACCCCTGAACTTGCGTCAAAGTATCAAAAAAGTCCAAAGCTGGAAAACCAGATCACTTATAAACTGAACTAGTGTAAACCGGCTCAAAAAGCCACTTATGCTGATGTGGCACCTTAATTGGAGAATGGGCTTTTAATTAATATTTTGTATCCTAATTAATCTCAATTAAATCCTAATTAATTGCAATTAAAACTTAATAAATCACAATTAATCTCTAATTAATTTAGGGGTCTTTTTAACCTTTTTGTCAATTTGTTTTTTAATTTTTTTCCGTTCCGGCGAGGAGGAGGAGGAGCCTCCTCGCCGGAGGTATTCTTGACAGATCCTCACCTGAGGATCTGTCACAGATCCTCGCGCGGATCTGTCAAGAACAGCTCCTCGCATGAGGATCTGTCTTAATTAATATTTTGTATTTAAAAAAAAATTAATTTTTTTTTAATTTTTTTTATGTATATTAAAAAATTAGGGTTAATTTGTTAATATTTCAATTTTGGGGGTTAATTAGTTAATTCAGATTTTAAAATTTGGAAATTAATTTGTTATATATTAAAAATTAGAGGGTAATTTGTTATTTCAGATTTTAGAATAATAGGGATTAAATGTACTTTTTTAATTATTAGGTCTTAATTTGTAATGTTTAAAAAAAATTAGGAACATTTTAAACTTTTTTCTATCAAAAACCACCCTGGGCAACAAAACCACTATGAAAATCCGGAATGTGTAGTACACTCTCTTAGGTGAGAGTGGGCAGGGGGGTTTTTGACCCGTTTGACACAAGTTCAGGGTATAAGTGATCCTTTTTTCCAGCTTTGGACTTTTGTGATACTTTGACGCAAGTTCGAGGGTAAAAGTGATCCTTTGTTCTGATATCTACATTCAACGGTGCCCCAGAGACAGAACGATGCACGCCCGCCCAGTGTGCTTTTTTCACGACATGCTCTGGTCCCGGGTATATTCCCGTGGTCTTCTAGCGTTAGAAGAAGTCGTGTCCGTCCCGGACATCTGCAACGTCCTCCCACGCTTTTTTTAATATAGGAAAAAGGATAAGACTGACCCATTCGGTGACTTTCGCGGTCGCCCTCACTGAACCGACTTGAATCTAAACTACGATTCAGATCAAGTCTGACCAAAATCGGATTTCCTTTTCGTGCCATATGAGCTTCGTGCTTTCTATATGCGCTTAGACTTTATTTATGGAAAATTTCTTGGCCCAACTATATTTGAAAATGGATTGGTTATCCATTAAGATAAATAAATAACAAATTGAAGCACAAGCAAGAGTTGATGGGAATGGGATAAAGCTAGTAAGGGCATAAACCACAGCTGGATCGTAGGATTCTCTTCCCTTCCTCCAGTTGTTGAGTACCCAGGAAAAGAACGAAGTGGCCATTACTCGACCGGTAGCTAAGGTAGTTTTATCTTCCAGAGCGAGTTTAACTAGGATTTGACAGACATTCTTTCCCTTGACATGAAGCCCGGCCTATCACTCTCTCTTCCCTTGAAGCCCAGAATATGTGGTAGTCTATCTTCAGAGGTGTGCCTATGCTGCTAGCTATAGCATATAGTACCTGCTCATTATAGAACTGTACAGAGCATTCCGGTAGCCTTACCGATATAGCAGTATTGTATACCTTTGTTTTGTATGGAATGAAGTTATGTGTCTATCTATCTAGTCAGATATCAGTACTTCTTAACTAGCTAAAGAGCTTTCTAAGACCGAATATGGCATATGCCATGCCTCCCACCATTTCCTTTCGCTCATTTGATAGCTTTCCATTCCGTCCTGGAATGAACGGAATGTCTTCCCGAAAAGAAGGATTTGAGGCTAAGCCCAGATTTGAGAAAAAAAAAAATTTTGATTGTATAATCGGATGAGTTGTTTAGAAAAAACATCGGCTTGACTAGTGGAGTTGGTCTTTCTAAATCGAAGTAGTGGTTTCTCGCTTTCTTCCTTCCTTATACCTAGAAAGATTCTTTATTTCTTGACTCGTTGAAGGGGAGCATTGAAATGAGTGACTCGAGATTAGAATTCCGAGTTATCGGCAGTATCCTCCTCAAGCTTCGCTAAAGCGACTACATACCTCGCTTAATGCTCTCTTCTATTGGAACCGAGAACTCTAGCTGAGCCATGAAGCCTATTCATTTCGTGATGAAGGATTCTGTTGTCTTTACTTGGCATTGTGGCCTCTTGATAGCGCCCATGAAGTCGTCCGCATAACGAGCATAGCTGATCAGGCTACCAAGGTACTTGATCATTTCAAAATCAAACTGATTGATCAAGATGTTCATGAGCACGGGTGAAAAGGACTTGTTGGATTTCCTTTCTCCTCTTGTTGAGTTGTTTTTTCAATCTTTATCTAAGATAGATGTTGTAAAGAAAGCAAAAATTACATGAGCGAACTGGCAATTTTTGATTTTGATTTATGCTATCCAAAAGACTATCGTGCTTTATATTATCGAAACAACTAACGATATCTGCTTCAATCAATTGATCAACCTCGCTCTACCCAAATTTCTCCTCTCACTTCGTTCGACCTCCATTCCATCGACCCTTTTGTTCGAGCAACTACGTACCTTTTAGTCGAACATTTCGAATCCTCCCTTTCCTCTTGCTTTAGGTGAATTTTAACTCCTTCTAAAACCACAACCCAAGTACGGCATTAGCCATTGAAGAGCTTAATAAAGTCAGGGAGATTAGATAAGCTAGCTAAGGAATTTTATATTCTTTTTACTGAATATGCACCGAAGGAAACTACCATTGAAACTATATAGCTTTATATATAGGCAGCAAGGAGCTCCTCTTTGTTGGGCCGCCATAGAATCATATGTAGGGCTATTAGAGTCCAGAATCCTGGGAGCGGGAATGCTAGTGGAGTTCCCGCCTGGACCAGACACAATCCTGTCAAAGGGACGGGATTCCCAATGGCAAGGAAGCTGGGCTAGGCTTCATCTGAATCTATTTCCTTTTACTTTTTCTGTATTCTACCTCTATTTCTATCAACGATGTAACTAGATCTGGTCGAATATACCAACCTGCTCAATTGAGAGTATGAGCGTAGCCACTCGGGTCGATGGAGTGGAGCTGACTAGAGGGAGAGGAACTGAAAGTCTCGACTGAAAGGAGAAGAGAGATTTAGAGAGGTTGGAGCAAAAGAGCGATGTGAGATCAGCAGCAAAAGTAGAGGAAAGGGAAGCCACTGAGCAGCAGTCCCCGGAGAAGACTTAAAAAAAACACACAGAACGTATGAAGTGACTGGTTCGATAGGACCAGGGACCGGACACAAGCAAAAGAAATAATAAAAGGGCCATGATGCTGATCCTATGTTCGTTTTCGCCCTGCCCCGATGATGCGCTCCTAGTTACATACAAGAAAAAGAATCTCTCTATTACGAGAAAAGAATCATTGGTTTGACCGACGAACTACGTGGGAAATACGAGATCTAGGAAAGCCGCTACATCTTCTCCCCTTGCCCTTGAATGATAGAAGAACTACTTATCTTCTCTTAGATAGCATTCGATCGGTGGTCAATCAATAGGTCCGTGGATCTATTCTTTTATACGAAAAATCGCCATCTCGTAGCACTCCCACGACACCGATTCTCGTTATTTTTCCGAGTCCCCCATGCCGTAACTTCGACTTTGAGTATGATGAATGAGTGAAAAGATCTTCATAGAAGTCCATGTCCGATCCAACTAAAGAGTTATTATCTAAAATCTATATATATATATTTTAGATAAAGGTGAGAACTGCGAGTTTTTACAGAAAAGACTTGAATGCAATGACTTATAATATAAGGACTATTTAACTGCTTTATGATCTTTATGGTACGTCCTATTCCCTTATAAGGAGCTGATAGTGACAACATGAATTCTGCACGACAGGTTAAAAAGGATAGATTGGATAATGGATTCCTTTACCGATTACCGGGACTTGACACAAGCACAAGACGGACCAGCAGAGACCATTCCCCTCTTTCCCTATCCATGCAATTGTAATACCCTAAAATATTTAATTAGCTAATTGGACCACGTGTCCAGTCTGGATTCGCCATAATGGCGAAATCGGAAAGATTTACGATAAGACTAAGATAAATAAGTTTATTAGGTCGGTTTTAGAAAAGATTATTGCGGTGAAATTAATATCATATTTCAATTCTAAAGTTAGAATTGGAATTAAAAGAAAAAATGGCAAGAAAAGCCCAAAATAGAGTACAGGGACCAAAGTGGTAATTTAGCCACTTTGTGTCGATGGAAATTTGAAGATTTTGACGGAAAGTATTAATATCGAGCTTCGTATTGTTTATCGGAAATAAATAATACGTATAAGCCATAATAAAAGAATTTATCGATTTAGTTATGGACTAAATCGTACGAAAGAAAAGTTTAAAGGATAAACGATAATAAACAAAAAGAACAAGGATAAAAATTGCACTTTAGCCGGATTATATAAGAAAAGAAATATGAAAGAAGAAGATCAGAGAGAGTTCAAGAGAAAGTGAGAGAAATCGCCGATTACGTCGTTTCGCCGCCGTTTCTCCTTGGACTTAGCTAGAGGCTAATTTTGAAGTCCATAAGTCAGCTGTGTATGTATAGTTTCTGACTTCTGTGAATGCTGCAGTAGTGGTCCCGCGTGATAGAGTCGTAGCCTAGACAGTAGTACATTTTGATTGTACATATTACTTGATGTCCTGTTTATATGTTTTTGATAGGCTACAAGTAGTATGTTTTGTTCACGGCACCAGATGCCGGTGATATGTTTTAATACACTAACTGAAGTATATAGTACCGCGAGGCCAGTTCGTACAGGGTACAGTAACTAGAGCCCGGAAGGTTTTTGAGCAGTTAGTGTAAATACTTGATTGTATGTTATACATGTATGTTTTCTTTCGTCGTGTTATCTGTTTATTATTTGCGAAAAATTAATGGTGATTTGAGGCTTGCTACGGGTTCCGGAGCTACCACTCCCGTTCTCTAGCGCCGGTTGCGGCTCAATATTTTGGGTCGTGACAGCAATGTAACATATCTCGATCGACCGATCATGTATGATCTTTTTTTTCGGTATATTTGCATCAGGCTTAGCACCTACTAGTAAGAATGTGTTCCCGAAAGGGGACGAAACCTGTCTAAGTTCCTGTGTGCGGCTTAGTAGCGCGTGAACAGAACACGTAGCCTAACCGGAACTAAATATTCAACCAACCTATGATCCATTTTTTTAATCAGCTTACTATCAATAAACCATGTCTTATGTTCTCGTTGCGAGAGATCTTTGGAACATGCCCGTCGTGTGAATGCGCATACAAATAGGGTTACCCTCCGCCCTTTTGTTCGAATGGTGGTTTCAGCTTCCTTCCCCATACCATAGAAAAAGGGATTTCCGGCCCTCTAGGTCGAGGAGCAGATAAGGTCTTTCTCCATTTGATGCTGGAGGAGTGCGTGCGAGACTTTCGGATGCAGAAATCCCACGATAGCTGCTTCTTTCATTTCTTGTAAAGAGCATTTTTTTGTAGTAGGTGCGTGTCGGGCCAGAGTGTCGTTGATAAGTTCTAACGCTGGAGCGATGGCATGAGTCGGACTGTAGGTGCGGGTTGGACCATGGGCGTAGACTAGTTTGCAGGCATGGGCCGAACCGCGTGCATGGACTGGATCATGGACGTGAGTCAGGAATGCTCTTTTTTTTATCTGCCGCGACCACATACGAGGGCATATTGTTGCACTAAAATCTCCCATCTAATTTTTCTTGTTATTTTCCCGATCCTCGAATGCGAGATTGGAAGGAGTAGCAATTTGAATCACGCCGCATCGCAAAAGTTTGAGAGGAGACCCGGGTACGTAGTCGCTTTAGCGAAGCTTAAGGAGGCAGCGAGCGCAGTTTACGGAACGAGTGGAGAGATTAAAGCGAGTTAGTAGCGAGTGAACTTTGCCCCTCCCTTTCTTTAGACTTGCAATAAAGCTGAACAAGTTTACTCAGCCAAAAAACGGAAGAACCATTGATCATCTTCATCTTTGGGCTGCACTTGGTTTCGGTAATTTCAGCATATCATTGCCTATATCCTATATAAATCGAAAGGGCTCATTTGACTTTGAGCTCTTCTTGATGTCAAAGTGCAAACCCTTACGATGACCTTCTTTCTTCCCTTTGTCTTTGCTACCTTTAGGAGGTCTCCGACTTGTATATGCGACATTAGCATATGTGTGTCGTTCAATCAGGTTTGCCCTGCTTCAATTAGCACGTTGAGAGATTTCATCGAAAATAGTAGGGCCTCCAACAATAATCAAGCCCGAGCGCAATTCAATACGGATTCCCACAATACAAAATTTTCCCCATTTCTCTTCTGGGATAAATTCTGCTAACTAATTTTGTGGCAGAAAGGCTTGCTAATAAACGGAATCGTTCCATAGCTCAACTGACTACTCGGGTTCCTTTTTACTAGGCCGTAAATATTCCGACGTGATAGATTTCCTCAAAGAATGGGAGCATAATAACTCAAACAACTTGTCTTAGGACCTAATAGATCTCGCTTTCAGTCTGGAGAACCAGCAGAAAGCGTTCTTTGGAGCGCGCTAGGGAACTGCTTGATAAGCAGCTTTTTATGTTGAGCGATATCAACGCATTGTGTTTGAAATTTGGATAAATGCTCGAAATGAGCGATTTGTTCTTTTGGATCACCAGTCTCGTCAAATGCATCAAATATCGAAGGGACGTAGTATTGCGGGAACGCTTTCTTGGCCACGCTGTCATCATATGGCCTCTTATAGCTCCTATGATCCTCATTTATAGACTGCATTGTGGTGGCCCTTAACTGCATCTTTCCACTTTTGATCTACAACGGCCATCACGGACGAAGAAGAGATCGGCTTTCGATAGGGTAGTGGCATATCAATGATTGCCTTGGCCTTGCTGTTCTTCTTCTTGTAATGCACTAGTCACAGAGAGTCCTAGTTTGGAAAACCTAAGCAGATAGGAACAGTAATGGTATGATTCCACCATGCGAGAAGACCACCAAAACATATCTATACCCGTGTCGGTTATATTGAGTCCTTAGCCAAAGACGAATACCGGCTGTAGCCAGCCTCTTTAAACCTCAAAGAGACCTGAAGGGTAGAATATCCAATTGATTTTAACACAGACAGCCATGTTGAATTGAGTGGACCGAACCATTATTATTTTCAACAAGCGGGGCGATCAGTGGGATCCCGTTTTCTTTGCCCGTTAAGCCTCACAGCTATGCTTTTTATTCTTTTGTCGAATCCGAGTTCTTCATGCCATGAAGACCAGTTAAGCCAAACTAAAGCACAACCCTTCTCTTCTCGTCTTTACTTTGCTTTCAATGGACCCCATTTGTATCCTTCCCAGTGACCCTTCTTGTGTCGACCAGCCAAGCAAATGTGATTATGTCTCTTCCCTTCCTGTTATCATTGACATTAAGATTGACTCTCTCTCCTTGCTCGTTTCACTCCTTTCCGTGAAGAGCACACTAGGCACCAAGTTGCAGTGACAACGCCTTTCAGCGGTAGTCCTCTGGTAATCAAGCAAGAACAAACAAACAATCATTCATTGGAGGGAGCGTGAATTGTTTTCAAGTCAGGCAGATAGGTGCTCCTTTAAGACCTTTTTTTTCGAGCAGAGACGAACACACAATTCCAACGGCAATAGGAGAAAGAGAGACTTTCAAACCCGATACATCCATTACAAGATCCGATGTGCTGAACTACTGAACGAAAAAGTGAGACTATTCCTCACTCGACTTCCATCCGCCTGGCTAGTCGCATCCAAGGCATTCACTCCAGAGTTTGTAGAGAGGGAAGAAGGGCAAGCAGGTCCCCAGAACGGTCTCAGAGTACGCAAGTCTGACTTCGATTGGAGAAAGAGGTCGGATTAGGCAAGGAAGGCTAAAGCTGCTAATGAAATTTGTAAATGCGCTGAGGTTACCCCTAACCAGCTCTCTGACGGCGATAGGATGAGGCACCTCTTTATCTAGATGGAATTTACAATGCTGTTCAAGAGAAGATGGCTCTTCGCAAAGTCTCGGGACGCTTCCCCTTTTCTTTTAGATGCTTTACCCAGTTCTCGCCAAGACATATCAACACATTCTCGAAAGCTAGGCTCTATGAAGTCAAGGCGAGCCAGATTCTGAGGAGGAAGCATCCGTTGAAGAAGTCACATTAAAGATTCATATCTATATTCTAAGCTTCGTGATCGAGTCGACCTAAGTTTAGTGATCGATCTGAGATGTCGGTGGAGAGTCCAGCACGTGGACCTACTGGCTATTATTCCCACCCAACAAAGAATGTAACTATTCCCATCCTCCCGAAGCAGGTGCAAAAAGCTCCAACTCAAACTTATAATAGCTACTTCTTTTTCTCGCTCTTTCGGGAGTTTTTGTTCCCATGTTTCCACCATCGGGGAAACGATTCATTAAGTGCTACGCTCCTTCGGTCGTGTTTGGAGTTTTTTTATCACAGGTGGAGTGATTGCTCGATCCATTAGGGTGCTCGCATCAGTTCTCGGACGGGTCTAGCACTCAACATCTTAGTTTCCATAGCGGATTTGGGTTTGACGCCCGAACCCGAAGTTGCCAAATGAACGCATTATCCATTAGTTGCTCGTCACTAATCAGTTTCTAGTGATTCAACGTTTATAGTTCTTCCATTTTTCCGGTCTTGGGCGGGCGGTCGAAGGAAGAAAGGACAAAAATAGAAGCAAGGAACGAGAATAAAGGGAGGTGGGTCGGTGAAGGAAGCGAGCACTCATACTAAGACAAGAAAGCAAGCCAGATGTAGATCAGAGGAGGAGGGATACCCGGGTTAAAGGTAGCCCAAGTCAGTCGATCAGTTAGTGGCTGGCACTTGGCTTCGTGCAGGCCTTTGCCTTCTTGCCTCAGCATCTTGACTAATACTCTCATATGACCCAACTTAGCACTGTCGCTTACCTCGTCATCCCAGCCTGACGACTAGAAGCCATACTAGCATTTCCGAAGTCTCCCGCACCAACGTTCATGCTAGAAACCAAGTCTCTGCTCCAACTAGCCAACAGTCAGACGAAAAGGGGTGTGGCACGCCTCCCCCACTCAACTCCTCGACGCCTCGGTTAAGGTAGGAAAAGAAAGATCTTCAACTGGTTTACTACTGAGTTCGTTATTTTGATCTGTTGAAATCTGACCCCAGTAGTTTCCCATTTTGTTGGACCAGGCACCACTCTGAGACTTTGTTAGCGAAGCTGGCGAGCGAAGCTTGTTTGCCCTCCATAAGGCGCGGTTTTGGGGCAATCTAAGCCTGAGTTCTCCCCCTAGTTCCCAGGCTTAACCCCACCTACTTTTAGTTTTGTATCGATCACTTCCAAAAAAAAAAGAGCTTTACTCTTTCGAGAATAGTCTGTATATCTAGCTCTCATGCATCCTAGGGTAAGCTATGTACTAAGACACCTATTGTATTTGCTTAACACAGTCCCCCCCAATTTTCCAGCTATATATCAGGTTCGAACAGGTCGTCTTCAGGGCAAGTCCTGGCTCGGCCATAAGGTCAACCAAGACAGACAACCCGCCAAGCCGAGGAGGCAGTTAGATTAGAAAGCCTGAATACGGAAGGTGACTTAGTCTTAATCATCTTTTTTTGTTTGGTCAGAACAAGGAAAAAGCCTATTTGGTGGGTTCGACTCCCACAGATGCGCACATTAATTACCAATCAGCTGCTTTTTTTTCTTCATTCAATTCAAGGAAGGGCATGATTAAATAACTATGAGATTCTTTCGTGGTCCTGATTGAATGAATCAACTATGAAATTTCATTGTTATATCATTGGCTATATGGCATCTTTTTTTCAAGTGCGAGAGATTTCTGCGGCTTGTAACACATGGTTATCAAACCGTGAAGGCCCCTACTATAAATTTACTGATTTACAAACTTACCGTAGGCTCTATGGGGAAGTTAAATAGCAAAAGAAAATTGAAAATTTCTAAGATTGGAGGTCCTAAAACCGGAGGAGCGAGCGCTAACAACCTGTTCCGTTGATCTTAAAGAGCCAACCGAACCGAGGTCGGTGGAAAAAGATTAGGTAAGCATCCAAACCAACATCAGCCGAACTAACATATCCAGTTAATCTCGCAACATATCTAGTTTATCCTGAAGCAGAATTTCTCGAAATAGCATTCCCATAAGCAAGCAGAGAATGAAACCCTTGCTTGTTTATCCCGATGAAGGTTTATTAATCACTCAAACGAGCCTTTGTAGCCGCATCTGAATGGGAATCCCTATCCACATCTTTATGCGCAGGGGCACCCAGATTCGAATCTGTAGAATCAATTGGAGAATCCCCATCCGCACCCGAATTGGCTAAATCTAGTATAGTAAGCAGGTGTTGTTCCGATGCGGGAATCCATTTTTTTTAATTAATGAGATAAGGCTGCAAGAAGAACCTAGAGAGGAGGTTTAAACGAAAGAAGAAGAAAGAAAAAAAACTCGAGTTTCTGGAAATGTTTTAAGACGGAGGTTCGGGATGATTCAATCTTTTTCTTTTTTTTCTCTTTTTTTGAATTATCCCGAACCTGCCTCCGCAGCTGTCGCACGAAGTATTTATGATGGCCGCGTCTAGGTGGATTGTGGTGCTTCCATTCCTTTAGGATACCTTTCGGCTTTAGTAAAAACTCTTCCCTCTTCGTTTTTATAGATATTGAGTTTGTACGGTAACTCAACTTTGAGTATGGAATTTACTTTGTTGGTTGATTAGAGTTACGGTAGCTCAATCTATAAAGGAAGGACAATCGACCGCACTTGGCGCAGAACCACCTAAGGGTGGCTCTTTATTCCCTCAAGACTTGCTTCTTCTTTTTCTTTCACCCCTTATCCTATCCCCTTTTACATATATCAATAGGGAGCTACGAGCAAGGATGCTCTGCTCCATATAGAAGCCAGTAGGTCTTTTTCCGCCTTATCGCTAACTCATGGGCGAAGCCGTCTTTTGCCGCCCCTCATGCATGAGAAGATCTTCACTAAAACCGGCTCTATTGGCGGATGGATAACACCCCTCACTCTGTCATGAGAACAAAGAAAGCCACACTATCTCCTTGAAACTTTGCTCGCCGCCCTTCGGTAGTATATTAGGATAGATAGCAAAGCCGCCTTCGGCCCTTCACTTAATAAGTCCCTTTTCGAGCCTCTACTGAATTCCGCTCGCCCCGGTCCTTAGTAGCGTTAACAAAGTTAACGACACAAGCAAGAAGTTGACAAAGGAGAACAGCCCCCTGTTGTTGATAGAGAGCCTACTGCCCCGCCCTTTATAGTCGCGACTGTTGTCATGGAAAAATAGTTTGTTTTTTGTCAAAAAAGCATGCTTAACACAGCCTATAGCGTAAAGGCATTCGAGCTGCGTCTAAAAAATTAAGGGTAAGGGCCTGTACACTCTCTTCTGTAGATACGCTATCCCTTATTCTATGGTTTGGGGGTGAGATCTACCAATTGATTTGATATTATATGGGCGGCCGTACTATGGTCGTTCGGGAGACCGGCCCATTCAAATCAAAATAGAACGAGCACTTACGACTAAGGGGAATAGAATGTTGACCACAAGGTGAGATGATCTTCTAATACGAGGGTGAGTGACTGGTCCAGTCATGAAACTTAGTCATTTTGATCAACATGGCTGCAAGTGGACTGGGTTTATATGTTTGAACTGACTACGACAAAAGTCGGGGCTGCTTCAAACCAAAAAAGGGCAACCCCTATTCAAACCGAAAAAAGTACCTCACCTCACTAACGAAGAAGTAGTAGTTAGAGTTGGGCTCCGAACTATGCGAGTTTGCTTTTCTTTCATCTTTCTAAGAGTGGTCTGATCCCTTATTTGATTAGACAGACCGCTCCTGGTGTTTGAACTAGTCATTAATGGTTGGCTTCATTGGTATCCTTTCTGCATGCGTTGCGAACACTTTCATTTTTAGCATCTCACCTTCTCTAGAGAAGCAAAACTCGAATGGATAGAGCAGATGGTCCAACTAAATAACTTTTTCTTTTTCATTACTTTCATTGTCGTGCCTCGTGGCACGGCAACACCCGTACTATTGAAATGGTTTGTCAGTAGAGATGTTCCCATAGGCGCCCCTTCTTCCAATGGTACTCTAATTCCTATACCTATCTCTTCATTCCCTCTTTTGGTCTATCTAAATTTCAGAAAATTCATACGCTCCATGGACGGAGCAAAAATTGGAGTCTTGGTCAGAGCAAGCCGCCCTATTCTATTACCAGACATAATTTTGAGAATCTCACCCGAAACTGGAGCTAGAAGCGCCTTATTTATTTTCGTTCCCCTTCTTCATTTTCTTCTTCTTGAATCCAAGGGGGACTTCTCATATTTAGAATCTTTCTGCGGTGTGCTCTGTTTACTATTCTTTCGTACTTTCTTCTCTTTACCACGCGATAGGTCAGCGAAGCGTGAGCGGGCGCGGAGAAGGAAACGCCAAACACTTCGGCCTAACAGGATTGAACAACGACGAAATGACAAGATGAGGTTTTCTTCTTTCCTCCAATTAGAAAGAAGGGTCAAAGGTTTTGGGTCTGTAGCTTTCCCCTTCCCCCCTGCGTCGGGCGGTGTTTGTGTGTGGGGTGTGCCACCAGAAATCGGGCTTGAAGTTCTCGCCTTACCAACGATCCGACAGCTTATGGCTCTTGGTCACGACTACTACCAAAAAGCTCCAATGAAGACGAATATTTCACATGGAGGAGTGTGCATCTGTATGTTGGGTGTTCTTCTGTTGTGCGACCCGGCGGCTTATTGAGACCTGTGGCCCACGCCTCCTCTTTGTTCAGGGCGGGTGGTGTGAACTCTGATTCGATCCGTGTATTCAATCCCGCCGCTGAGATGCTCAGTTGACTCCTTAACCTTGATAGGAAGATGGCTTCTTCAATAATTCGTGCATAAGGGTAAGGAACTTTGGATGAACTAATGCGAATGGGTGTAAGCATCACTGCTCGGAAACACCCAATGCTGACAACACTGAGAGACACGAAAGCACATCTAACGTCAGTTGGCGAAGTGGTGTTAAGCATCCCTAGCATTACGAAAAGAGAGGTCGTGATGATATCATCTACGTCGGTACCGCTCCTTGTGGAGTAGATCCCACATCCAACCAAGTCTTTGACCAAGGAACGGGAGAATTCCCACTACCGCTTGCAGCCCAGCTGGGCCGAGAGCGCGGTGGGAATGGACTTCCCGAAAAGCCAGTCCCCGGCCGGGGTCAACATAGAATGAAGGGGACAGCCCTAACTAATCTAATATTGTGTTGGCTTTGCCAACTTCTTGGGCTACGGGAGGAGAAAGAGCGAAAGTGGGCGCTCGGGTCGGGGCGCAGTCTAACCAAGAGAGCCATTCCATTTAGGGTGAGACAGAATGGGCGGGCACGAGCGGTCTGGTGTCCGAGCCAATTGGTCAGACGATGACTACTTCACTTATTAGATTAGTATTAGCCGCCTATCCTGGAATGTAATGTGATGGAATAGAAAGAACGCGAAGCACTAGTGCTGTATATAGGATTGGTTTGGGGGCTTCTTCACAAGTTTATCCCCGCCCCGACCGGCAGCTGCTGGGTCTCCCCATCTCTCCTAAACTGCCCCCGGTCTTCGGCCCGAGCTGTATGAGGCAAAAACCCGTCTCACGTACGGTTTGGAGGCCGAGCCCCACCCCAGTAGTAATGGTGCAACTTAGGTCAAATAAAACAAAGAAGACACAGTTCACTCAACGATTGTCGTTACGTTCCGAACTCCATATGGGGAAGGAGCGTTGTTGTTTGCGAGGTTTCAATCATTTACATGGACCCACTTCTCATTCCATTTGTAGGAATTTGATGATCTATAAACCGTCCCTATTGGACGATCGGCTCATGTTTGAGCATGATGAATCACTTCATGCCTGCCTATTGCTAATAAACTTTCTGGCCTCATATGAGAATGGAAAACTGGAGCATTTTCTGCATCGGTGGATGAAGAATCGTGAACAATAATAATTTATGGTTAACTATGTTCCCAGAAAAAAGATACTTTCGAGAAACGACGAGCACGACTGAAGTGGCTATACATACAAATCTATTTACGGATCTATATGATTTGATTGGAACTAGAAGTTCCAGAACAGGCGGCTGGTATACCACCATAATGAAACTGCCTTTTATTTTTTTATTCGGATAGGATTTATGTTGGCTTTGTTAAGAGGCTCGCGTAGTTTGTTACGTCAGCTCCAAAAGGATAAGTTGCGTTGGCATCGAGAAAGTTCTGTGGCATGGAGTTTATAATTGCATAAAAGGAGTCAAAGTAGTGGCTGCGGCCCGTCTAGGCACTTCGGAGCGGGCCGGCAGGCGAGACAGAATGGGCGGGCACTACTGACCCAGCCAAGCCTAGTTCTCGCGGATAGGCGCTGGTAGCTTGCGTCCAAGCCTTGCCAACTATAATACTTATGGCCATGTCCCGAAGGAGCCTTAAGCACATGTACAATGTTCAAGTCAAGGCTCCATCCTACTGGTTGCCCAGAGCCTTGACTTATTATTATATATTAGTCAAGCGTGCCTAAATATGGACTTCAGGTTTAATTTTCTTAACCTTGCCCGATGGTAGAGGTCGATCTCTTATCACCTTCAGTGCCTCCTTGTGGTCCTTCTCTTTAGCTTTTCCTCGACCTTTAGAGCTAGTTGATAGGCCACTTTCCACATCCGATGCATCGAGATTTCATCTTGGATTTCTAACCTCAAGCCCTATCAAGCAAGGGATTTTTCGTTGGATTTGTTCAAGCCATTACGAATAAACAATTGGTAGAACTCCGCAACTGTTAGGAGTAGGGGCTTTCTTGTACGCTTTTCTCCCCTCTATCTATAATTTAAAGCGAAGTGAAATCTTTGGAACAAGCTTTGGGTCTAATCAGATGGTAGAAATTTATCCCGCAACCTGGATCGCATCTTGTCCCATGTATTTCCCTTTGCCTTTCCGCTCACTTGGACTTTATCTGATCCCACCAAATTAAGGCATGACCGGTGCTCATGAATTTCATCTTCGCACACCTCGGATAGTACTTTCCAATCAAAGAATTTCTCTATGCTACTTAGCCAATCAAGAAAGTCCTCAGGAGGAATTCGGCATGTATGAGGTAGTGTCTCTAAAATCGGAGGGCTTGAACAACGGCATAAAGCTCTAGATCATAAGTTGAGTACTTCTTCTTTGCTTCATTTAACTTTTCACTGAAAAAGTAATGGGTTTCTTCTCTTGAGATAACACTCCTCCAATTCCCACGTGAGATGCGTCACATTCAACTTGGAAAAGGCTTAGTGAAATCCGGAAGGGCTAGAATATAGGCTTCGGTGAGCTTCTTCTTCAATTCAACAATTTGAAACTATCATTTGCTTTGTCACAGCACTGGAAGGTCTTCGACTTAGAATGATGGTACTGTTTATCATGGATCCCATCATCAAACAATTGTTTAAATAAATGTGCTTGCTGTCACCTTTGAAAGTCTAGATCGATGAACTCATTTCCGTCTGTCTAAAATCAACATGTTCGTTTGAGAATCATGGTACCACTTCTCACGTATTCCATCAAAAATCTAGCATAACGTCGGACTTGTTTAGCATCCTTCCTAGTACAGGTTGGGTTGAATCTGCTTTGAGTGTGCCTACCGTGAATTTATATACCCCCTTCTTTTAAAATTATGTGAACATACCTTCATCGAGGGCTAGTCCTACTTGTTTTGTGAGATTTCCACCCCTAAAGGTTGTGCTGGTTATGACTATAAGGAATAAAGCAATGGTATATGAATCCGTTGAGCAAGAGAGACTCAGGAGAGGTATGAAGTAGAAGGAAAAGAGTGGGTCTGCAGGGTCCCAAATGAATCGGCTTATTCAAAAAAAGCCTTGTTCTTTGGAAGATCTATCTCGTATCTGGTACTGCATGGCTCCACTCTGCAAGAATTCCGAATCATTCTCTTGAATCTCTTCCTCTTCATTATAAATGATCCGCTTGCTATTTTTCCTTTTAATTCCAAGTTTGGGACTTTTCTTGATATTTTTCCTTTTAATTCCAATTCCTACCTTAGAATTGAAATATAATATTAAATTCCGCATAATTACTTTCCTCGAAACCGACCTACTTAGATTTATTTATAAAAATTCTCGGAAATTCTTCCGATATCGCCACCCCGGCTACTAAAATCTGGACACGTGGTCCAATTAAATGCTTAAATATTTTGGGGTATTAAAGTTCCAATGTACGAGATCTTGTAGCACTTACCAATGAGGCCCTATCAATTAGCATTACACAGAAGAAATCCATTATAGACACTAATATAATTTGATCTGCTCTTCATAGACAAACTTGGGATCTGCGATTCCAGGTAAGATCAGTTTAGGATCATGGGATCCTTTTCCATCAGATAGGACGGGCTGTTTCACAAAATGTATTTCTAAGTAATTGCCCCATAGATCCTATATCTATTTAAATGAAGAAGAAATCCTGTGACGAAGGGGATTTTACTTTTGCGTATTATTATTATAAAAGTTATTTTCATATATTATGAATATTATTAATACATCGCATTATATATGATTCGCTCGTATAAGACGTTGTGTTTGGTGAATTAGATCACATGAATGTTGTTATATTCATTGTTTTCAATATGAATATCTAGTGTGCGATCCGAAGAAACCAACTACCTATTGGGTGTCAATAGGCTGTGTGATCACCAGTATTTGAGTCAGTATAGCGTGTCTAGATTGTCTATGAGGTTATGAAATGCGCATACGATATGAATATGATACGAGTGAGAACTCGGTTACGGTGTAACATGAGCCCCGTATCTAGTGGGTTGGACCCACCAGTGAGTTGGACTCATACTTTGAGATTAAGAGATTGGTCGCGGGTGACGTGGTTGAGTGTGAACTGTCACGACCCAAAATATTGAGCCGCAACCGGCGCTAGGGAACGGGAGTGGTAGCTCCGGAACCCGTAGCAAGCCTCAAACCACAATTAATTTTTCGCACATAATAAACAAATAATAACAAGCAACAGAAGCAAATATACATATGTAACATGTAACCAAATATATACACTAACTGTTTCAAAACCTCGCGGGCTCTAGTTACCGTACCCTGTACGAACTGGCCTCGCGGTACTATATACATCAGTTAGTATCTCAAATATCTCACCGGTATCTGGGGCGGTAGATTATATACAACGTACGTAGCCTATCAAAAAACATATAAACAAAGACAGCAGTCGATATATACAATCAAAATAAACTGCTGACTAGGCTACTATTCTGTTGACACAGGACCACTACTGCAGCATTAACAGAAGTCATAAACTAACATATACAGATGACTTCTGCATTCCAAAATTGGCCTCTAGCTAAGTCCACAAGCTAAGCACCTGAAAGACATCAAAGGTGAGGGGTCAGTATTTGGGGAAATACTGAGTGAGTTGACATTTACTAACAGTATTAATATAAAAACATAGCATCGCATCTCAAGAAAATATTAATATAAAACATATAAACAGGTATTTGATCCGTACGAAACTAATATCCTAGCATGCGACACATCTCTCAAATAATCATATATCATTCAACCCAATCGTAAATATCAATTGCGAGTCCAACTCGCTGGTGGCCCAGCCACTAGATACGGGGACTTCCAGGCTACACCGTAGCCGAGTTCACTCTGCGTATCGAAATCATATACCCAATCGTAAGTTTCATATTCATCAACAGCTCCCAGCTGTGTCAAGTCATTTCTCAATGCAATCATACTAGACTGACTCGATACTGGTGATCACGCAGCCTATTGACACCCAATAGGTAGCTAGTTTCTTCGGATCGCATACTAGTTCTTATATACAGAAATTAAATAAACGTATAACATTCAATCAATTATATATAATGCGATGCGTGTAAACAGTATATATATATAAAATAGTTTTAATACATTAAAGTAAAAGTACAACTCACAGTGACCGCAATCCAAGAAATGATATGATCGATCTGATGGTATACCCTCGCTAGTCCGCTTCTACTGACTCCACTATTCGCTGACACGTCTGATAAATTGTTTATGATTAGACGTGCACTTTATACTTTAATACGCATAATACTTTCATAATTTAAATATTGGTTTCATTTCTGGTGTTATTCTCGTATTTAGAAACCCTTAGTCGTATCCACGACTTACCAAATATTACTCCTTGTATCCGAGAGTTATATAATTCTCTTAATACTTTACATTATCGTTACTTGCGTAAAACGTCGAGCTAAGTCTATTTTAGTCCCTCGGACAAAAGTCCGTTTTAGTCCCTCATGGAATACGCGTCTGCACAAGGTGGTGTGCGTTCGCACACCATGGGTGTGCGTTCGCACACTGTGGGTGTGCGTTCGCACACCTTCACTGGTGTGCGTTCGCACACAACTGGTGTGCGTTCGCACACCACGGGTGTGCGATCGCACACCACGTGCGATCTGCACGCAGTCCCCGGAAACATCGTTTCCGGGCTTTTCGTCGTGCTATCACTTGCCATACACACCAACCACTTCGTTTCCGATAAAACCCGTAACTTTGTTTCTCCAAAAACGTTAAAAATCGAGTTTAAATCAATCATTCCAATTCCTAAACTAAAACAGCCTATAACTTGCTTTTAGCACCAAAAATTCGAAACTTTACCTTGAAATGAAGCTCAAGATCAGTAGAGGATTGAATTCCGAAGAGATTGCCGCGAAAATCACGTGAATTGGACGTCGTACGGAGAAACGGCGGCGAAACGACGGAAATCGACGATAATCTCTCAATTCTCTGGATGGTTCTCTCTGCTTCCTTCATTTCATATTTCCTTTCTTATATTGTTTGGCTAAAAGCCCACTTGAGTCCTTGTTCTTTTTGTTTCTTATCATTTATCTTTTAAACTTTTCAATCGTACGATTTAGTCCATAGCTAAATCGTTAAACTCTTTTATTACGACTTATAGGTATTATTTATATCCTATAAATAATACAAAGCCCGATAATAACACTTTCCCGTCAAAATCCAATATTTCTATTTTCGTCACAAAGTGGCTAAATTACCACTTTGGTCCCTGTACTTCATTTTAGACTTTTCTTGACATTTTTCCTATTAATTCCAATTCTAACTTTAGAATTGAAATATAACCTTAATTTTCTCATAGTTAATTTCTCAAAACCGACCTACTTGAAACTTATTTATCGGAAAACTTTCCAATATCGCCACTTCCGCGACTCAAAACTGGACACGTGGTCCAATTAGCTAATTAATTATTTTGGGGTATTACATTCTTCCCCCCTTATAAAAATTCGTCCTCGAATTTTCATAAAATTTGTTGGGATCTTAGAATCGTCCTTAAACTTTCCTTGACGTCCATTACTACGTGTCAGACGTAGTTTCTTCTTTTACTTTAAATCTTAGCTCTTACTAATAGTTATGACTTTGCACTTAATGTTAATCGATTATCTATCTTGTTCATAGTAGCTTCTTGCTGTTGCATAGTTGAGAATCTTCTCATTGCTACTTTCGTTTCATTTGTTGTCTTCTTCGAAATAGAATAGCCTTGGACGTATCCTTGATGTCGTAGTCCTTGCGTCATTGCTATCTGATTGTTACTAATCATTGTCTAGCATTTTCTCGTCCCATCATTTCATTCCCAGTAGCCATGGGGTTGTTACTCATCTTCTTTATACATGAATGGTCACAACGTGTTGACTCCATCTTTAATAACGTACTTACTTTATTTATACTCCTATGAGTATTTTCCTTTCGTAATCACAATCTACGACTTTTAGTCTTACTATCATCTAACGATATCATCCTTCTTCCTTACTGATTATCGTCGTTGCTTACTTCTTTCTACCGTTATCTGACATCTCACTCCTGATTAACTAATTTCTTTCAACTTGTACCCTGTCTAGCACAGTTACTATCTCTTAACATAGCTAAACTTGATACATCCTTCATTATCTCCCACTTCTTATTCTTTCGCTTCCTTAAGCTATCGTAAACTTTACGTCGTTCTATTGGTCGTGATCCTTTGTTCTTTACCATTGTCTTAGATACGTAATTTACGTTACTTCTGATCGTATAGCTTGTATAGTCTCCCTTATGCACTAATATTACTTATATTCTTATCCCCTTCACTTTCACCTAATTGCTCTTTGAAAGTTTACCTTGAATCTCTTATTGACTTTTCATTCAATAATGTTTTTCCTTTACGTCATAGTTCCTTATTCAAGATGACCTCATAATAATCCTACATGCTTCTTTAGCATTTAACTATTTCGAGAACTTTTCTCGTTAATCAGCTTTCGCTTAACTTCTTTCTTATCTTTAACCATTAACTAACTTTATCTTTAACTTTCATCCTCAACAGATTCATTAGATCCTTAATAACTTATTTATTTTCTTAATCATCATTCTTTCTTATTGTATAATCAGCTTTCTTTCTATTTTACACTTCTACTTCTTACTGTCAATTCTTTATTTTCACTTTTTACAATACAATCTTAATACTGATTGTAATCGTTCCTTAACTTATTCTTATTCTATCTCTCGTCTTCTTTTGAAGGGTTTTCCGATTGTTCTTAACATTTATATTGTACTTACTTTGTAATTCCCAAAGTCAGGGAACAATTTCATTTCACTGTCGTCCTATTCACTTTATGCTTCCTTAGCACTTATATCTTGATTCTAATTGTCTTTAAATAACTTTATCTCTTTGTACTAGTATCGACTCTTGTCTTGTCTTTTACTTGTTATATTTGTTACATCTTTCCTTCGTTTATAGCAGTTCTATTGCTATTACTCTATTCTGACAATTCTTATGACGTATTTCTAGAACTTTCACTTCTCTAGTCATCTTACTAAATTTTGAGGGTATTTGAGTTTTACCCTTACACTTTTCTTCATATCATCCACCATTCTTACATTTACTGATACGTATGTCTATACGTGTACCTTTCTCCTTTCTGTTAACGCAACTTATAATTCTTAATGCTGATATTAGTAACTTTACTTAATATCAGTCATATAGCATCATCATCTCTTTCGATCCATCAAGTTTTCAGCTTCCATGTCTTACAAAATCGTCTCCTTCGTCATTTCATCCTTTATTCTGTTATAAGGATAAATACTATATCCTTAAAATATTCCTTAATGTTCATTGTTCATATTACCATCTTCTCGTCCTTCATACTTTTAATCTTATTCCTCCAATTATAACTTTCAATTGCTACTTCGTTTATCTTAATCATAAGAGTAATCACACATCATTCTTATGTATATGTTTACGTTTCTTTCGTCTTGCACGACTCCCTGTCGTTCCATCCTTTACTCTTGTATAAAGATAAATTCTGTATCCTTAAACATTGCCAGTGCATCGCAGCTTATCTGCGTATGCTTCCCGATGATCACTCCTTATCTTCCTTAGGCTAACTGCAATAATTGTTAACATGGCTTTATTCTTTTATTGGAGTTTCTTTTACAATTTTATTCTTATTTAATAAGAATCTTTTATTCTTTGTCGCAGGGCTTTATATCCGAGTTTACTTACTGAATAATACGATTTTAAAACTTCTTTTGGCTGCGCAGCTCTTTGTAAACCACTTTTCATAAATCATTTAAAATCGTTAGTACAATTGTTGCTCAGAGTGATGACATCTCTCATCACCAAGGAGTTGCTCAAAATTGCATTTTCTTTATCATTGTAAAGATATGATGCATGATCTACATTTTAAAAATCAATTTCTTATGCATTCCTGTCGTGATTATGCAATGTTATATGCGATGTCTGAGCACAACAGTACTTTGAAAAATCATAAAAACTTTCAAAATTTTCATAAAATCGTAAGTCTTACTCTAGATCATACGCTCTGCGACTATTAATGGCTTTCTTTATACTTATTGGGTACATTTCAATTTTTTTTTATATTGCTGTCAAATTTTTGTATTGCTGTCATTTACAGACTGTTCTTCTGTTATATTTCTTCTCTATCCATATCTCCGACAACTCAATTTAATTCAAAATTTTCTACTGATTTAATCACCACATCCACTTCTGCAACACTCTAAACTACGTCATATACAGACGCAGATACCGATATTTCACATCGATTTCCTGTAAGTAATCCATCTCTTTTTCTTCAATTCAAAAACGTAATATAGGAATTACGTTTGCGATAATTATATGGTGTGATGTTTGTCATGTTATTGTTTCTGTAAGTTATATTTATATATATTTTCTTAGGCACGTATTTAATAACAGCGCTTCCTATAGGTTCTCACTTTCTGAGGTATTATCCTAAAGGCAATACCTATTACTGATATTCTACTATGCAATGCAGCAATTATATAAACACAATAATGCAAACACATAAACACAATTACTTAAAGCACATAAATCACTAATACCTGGAGGTGCCTGGTGTGGAACGTTAGGTTCCCTAATAACTACGCCAGTATGTCGGCCCCTAACTGTTCTACCTGAGTTTCGTCCACCTCTTTGCACAAAAAAAGGGTTGGTTGTAGTTCTGGAGGACGTACTGACGTAATCCGGGTGGTACTCACGTCTAAAGTAATAAGGTCGTATTGGATCACCCGACCATTCATGCTCTATTTCAATCCTACGGGCCATTGTAGTAAGCGTGCTGAAATGTTCGTCCACATGCTCATACAGCTCATCAAACTGAGGTCCTAAACCCCTGACATATCTGCGATTAATGGTTCTATTGCTTTCGTTCAGATTAGGGACTCCCTCTGCCATCCGCAGAAAATCAGTAGAGTACGCTCCTACAGTTAACATCCCTCTAGAAAAAGAACGCATCTGCCTCCTAACCTGATTTAGGGCTATCTGCGCCTGACCGTTAGCTATGTCCGCATCTTCCCTCAAATTGCGATACCTCCGCACACTTGACCAGAAATAGTCACCTCTGTATTCCTCAACATCTAACTCATCTAACTCCTCTTCTTCATACTCTTCTTCCTGAGGATTTTCCTCTTCTGCTTCTTCCTCTAATTCTTCTTTTGGATCCTCCTCAGGATCCTCCTCAGGGTCTTCTTCAAGATCTTCTTCCGGATCTTCCTCCGGTTCCTCTTCCTCTCCTTCACTGTACTCTATCTCCGCTGAATGCATTCTAACTCGGTTTCTAGAAGAACTACCTATTTCCGATACAGACATATAGCCATTTTGATATATCTCTGGCGATGCTCCATGATTTGCGTGGAATCCATTCTGATGGACCCCAGATGGTTCGCCCACTTCATTATGAAACCCGTTTTGAAATATAGGAGGCGCTTCCTCCCGTTCTTCCGCAGCATGCGACTGAGCTCCGTTTTGCCCAGACATGCTGAAAAGAAACAATTTCGAGCGTATGCGACCATCTGAGCCCATTTCACACGCAATTCCAAAATCAGCTTATATAATGCTGTAAACATTTAGCATTTAATCCAACTGCACGTAATTCGCAAGCAGATAATCACTTAACAATTTCAGCGCGAGTAGCAAATACTTAACCCTCTCCATTATTCATAATTTGCAAACATGTAACCACCTTCTATATCTTAGCACAAGCAACACATACTTAATTGCCTTAATCGTCCGTATGAACAGATACTATTCACTTACTAACTTAATAGTCCTGGTTCGCGCGCGTAATGCCACGTACTACTAATGCACACATAACACAATTACAGACAACCACGGTCTGACTCTTGCTGCAGTAGTTCCTAGGTATACTTACTGACAAATACTCCCTGTCAAACAAACAATCAGACAACTCTAGCAGTGGTAACTGGACCAAACTGCTCTGATACCAACATTGTCACGACCCAAAATATTGAGCCGCAACCGGCGCTAGGGAACGGGAGTGGTAGCTCCGGAACCCGTAGCAAGCCTCAAACCACAATTAATTTTTCGCACATAATAAACAAATAATAACAAGCAACAGAAGCAAATATACATATGTAACATGTAACCAAATATATACACTAACTGTTTCAAAACCTCGCGGGCTCTAGTTACCGTACCCTGTACGAACTGGCCTCGCGGTACTATATACATCAGTTAGTATCTCAAATATCTCACCGGCATCTGGGGCCGTAGATTATATACAACGTACGTAGCCTATCAAAAAACATATAAACAAAGACAGCAGTCGATATATACAATCAAAATAAACTGCTGACTAGGCTACTATTCTGTTGACACAGGACCACTACTGCAGCATTAACAGAAGTCATAAACTAACATATACAGATGACTTCTGCATTCCAAAATTGGCCTCTAGCTAAGTCCACAAGCTAAGCGCCTGAAAGACATCAAAGGTGAGGGGTCAGTATTTGGGGAAATACTGAGTGAGTTGACATTTACTAACAGTATTAATATAAAAACATAGCATCGCATCTCAAGAAAATATTAATATAAAACATATAAACAGGTATTTGATCCGTACGAAACTAATATCCTAGCATGCGACACATCTCTCAAATAATCATATATCATTCAACCCAATCGTAAATATCAATTGCGAGTCCAACTCGCTGGTGGCCCAGCCACTAGATACGGGGACTTCCAGGCTACACCGTAGCCGAGTTCACTCTGCGTATCGAAACCATATACCCAATCGTAAGTTTCATATTCATCAACAGCTCCCAGCTGTGTCAAGTCATTTCTCAATGCAATCATACTAGACTGACTCGATACTGGTGATCACGCAGCCTATTGACACCCAATAGGTAGCTAGTTTCTTCGGATCGCATACTAGTTCTTATATACAGAAATTAAATAAACGTATAACATTCAATCAATTATATATAATGCGATGCGTGTAAACAGTATATATATATATAAAATAGTTTTAATACATTAAAGTAAAAGTACAACTCACAGTGACCGCAATCCAAGAAATGATATGATCGATCTGATGGTATACCCTCGCTAGTCCGCTTCTACTGACTCCACTATTCGCTGACACGTCTGATAAATTGTTTATGATTAGACGTGCACTTTATACTTTAATACGCATAATACTTTCATAATTTAAATATTGGTTTCATTTCTGGTGTTATTCTCGTATTTAGAAACCCTTAGTCGTATCCACGACTTACCAAATATTACTCCTTGTATCCGAGAGTTATATAATTCTCTTAATACTTTACATTATCGTTACTTGCGTAAAACGTCGAGCTAAGTCTATTTTAGTCCCTCGGACAAAAGTCCGTTTTAGTCCCTCATGGAATACGCGTCTGCACAAGGTGGTGTGCGTTCGCACACCATGGGTGTGCGTTCGCACACTGTGGGTGTGCGTTCGCACACCTTCACTGGTGTGCGTTCGCACACCATCACAGGTGTGCGTTCGCACACCACGGGTGTGCGATCGCACACCACGTGCGATATGCACGCAGTCCCCGGAAACATCGTTTCCAGGCTTTCCGTCGTGCTATCACTTGCCATACACACCAACCACTTCGTTTCCGATAAAACCCGTAACTTTGTTTCTCCAAAAACGTTAAAAATCGAGTTTAAATCAATCATTCCAATTCCTAAACCAAAACAGCCTATAACTTGCTTTTAGCACCAAAAATTCGAAACTTTACCTTGAAATGAAGCTCAAGATCAGTAGAGGATTGAATTCCGAAGAGATTGCCGCGAAAATCACGTGAATCGGACGTCGTACGGAGAAACGGCGGCGAAACGACGGAAATCGACGATAATCTCTCAATTCTCTGGATGGTTCTCTCTGCTTCCTTCATTTCATATTTCCTTTCTTATATTGTTTGGCTAAGAGCCCACTTGAGTCCTTGTTCTTTTTGTTTCTTATCATTTATCTTTTAAACTTTTCAATCGTACGATTTAGTCCATAGCTAAATCGTTAAACTCTTTTATTACGACTTATAGGTATTATTTATATCCTATAAATAATACAAAGCCCGATAATAACACTTTCCCGTCAAAATCCAATATTTCTATTTTCGTCACAAAGTGGCTAAATTACCACTTTGGTCCCTGTACTTCATTTTAGACTTTTCTTGACATTTTTCCTATTAATTCCAATTCTAACTTTAGAATTGAAATATAACCTTAATTTTCTCATAGTTAATTTCTCAAAACCGACCTACTTGAAACTTATTTATCGGAAAACTTTCCAATATCGCCACTTCCGCGACTCAAAACTGGACACGTGGTCCAATTAGCTAATTAATTATTTTGGGGTATTACTTCCGGGTCGGAACATTTGGATCAGTTTGATTCGAATATTCAGAATAAGATAAGTTAACAGTTTAAGATTAGGGTTTCAGTCGGATCTGCTATTTGTGAATATTATGTTATTTTCATATTATATTGAGACAAATTTATATATGTTGAGTATGCGATGTGTATTTTGATAATACCGATAATAAGTTGCATACTCACTCAGTATTTTCCCAAATACTGACCCCTCACTCTGATGTTTGCAGGTATTAGAAGTCGGATCAGACAAACCATCTCCATTGTGCCAGAAGTCATTGGACTTGCACAAGTATGAGTTCCTAGAGTTGCAGTAATCAGTAGGTGTCAGGCTAAGATTGGTGATTTGATTTCCAATAGTTGTTTTTGAATGTAAACTCTCACATAATATTTCAATATCGATAAGTATATTATTCAAAAGGGTTTTTCCGAAAATGTTTTATAAATTATATTATGTTTTAATTGCGAAAAATTATTAGTGGTTTTAGACTTGCTACGGGTTTTGGAGCTACCACTCCCATTCCCTAGCGCCAGTCTCGGCTCAATAATTTGGGTCGTGACAATTGTGGTATCCGAGCAGTTGGTCCAGTTACTTCTGCTAAGATGCGTTTGTCGGTCAAGTAACATAGGAACTACTGCAGCTATGGAGTTGAGGTTTGTTTGATCCAAGTCGTTAGTGTGATTTGCTTTGAGATAAGTATGATAAGATGATTTGTGAAATACTTATTTGTTTCTTGTTACACGTATATACGAGATATATACGTATATGTTGTTTCTATGAGACATGCATACATAATATGCTTTTTTTTGAGATAAAGCTTCTAGGAGAGGTATTGCCTCCTATGAATAGAATATAATTGATATGATTTTGATTTGATGTCATATATATGTGTGCTTAGCATCAGATAACGTGATAGATGCTATAGAATTCGATCGATCGAAATTTCAAAAAGAGTGTGAAGGAGGAATGCAAAGTTATAGAAGTGGGAGAAACTTGCCGGAGACAGAGTTTTAAGGTCTAGAGAACTTACAAAACGTAAAGTTTATAACTTGTTAAAGTTATTTGTTCAACGATTCTAAAAGCATAATTGTGCCTAGACCCGATACAAAAATACATGATTACCACGACATTGATAGAAATGCATCACTACATACATCAATACATGCATTAATAGGACATGCATCGTATGCATTATGTTCAGACGGAGAGGTGAGATATGGCAACTCTTTGGGGATGAGAGACGTCATCACCCTAGTGTACAATTTTGCTAAGATTTAAATGAAATTTTCAAATGAGTCGTTTTATTTCAAGAAGTTTTGTTTTTATGTAAGTATACCTAGACCAGAACTCTGTGACGGAAGTAAAGTGCTCGCGAGCAAGCTGTGATCAATGATATGAGGTGAATGAATATGTATAATTGCAAGAATATAGAAGTTATACTTCTAGAATATGAATTTAGCATTGATTAAGTAGACTAGAATACGATTAGATAGTAGATATATTAGGATAGTAGAGCATATTCGATTAATAATGTATAGAACATGTATGATATGTTTTGATGTTCATGATGTTTGATTAAGTCCATGTAAGCGGAGTGCTCGCAAGACTTAAGATGCTTATTGCTACGATAGTAATATGCGTTTAACATATACGACGCAAGTATATGTTTTGATAATTTGGTAAGTCTACAATGAGTCAGAGCACTCAGAAGACTTGCAATAAGAGACATCATTCTAGAAAGCCTAAGGGAAGAAGACGTTCCTAAAGTCCAATTTACGTGGACAGCGGTTAGTTGCGATGACTAGTAGGTGTTATATTTTAAGGAATTCATTAGGATTCCTTTATATATCCGCTATACTATGAATAAAGAACTGCGTGAACGCGCACTGTCGCGTAGCAAGTGTGCGAGGCACGAGAAGAAGATCGTGGTGACAAAAGGGAATGCAACCCAGTCCAATTGGCCAACAAAGGCCAGAAACGAGATGAAGGTCAATGGGAACCTAGTAAGACAAAGTGAGAATGTACAGGCATCGGGAGTGCCACAGTAACCCAACGTCGTTATGAATCAGTTAGCCGTAAAAGCAACTGATATAAGGAATTGAGTATCAATAATAGGACGGTGGATACAAAGACAGTATTAACGTGAAGAAAGGAGCACCTATAGAGGGTTGATAGTGGTATACATAAGTTAAGACTAAAAGAGTTTAACGGATTAAGCGATATGCTAGATCCTCTAGGATAAATAAAGTAAGATGTTCGTATACATCGAGCGAAAGAAGGACAAATAGTATTGTTGAATAAGATGTGATGAAAGTTTTAAACCCATGATTAGTTTGAAAAGCAATTAGAGCAGTGATAGATCAAATAATATGAACTAAGTTTGTGACCCAATTTGGGAAATTCTTTTGACTATTCGCTCCGATTAAGGATAGTCGGAAAGATCAAAGTAATTACATCAGAAGATACGATGAGAATGAATAATTGAAGTATACGATAAGAAAGATCGAGAGATAAACAACAAGAACTGTAATCGATGGATTAAGAGTTGACATTTCCACCTCAAAGTTCTGATTATGAAGCGGAATGGTAGGCTGTGAAAGATATAAATGTAATGGACGCTTGTGAAGTTCTAAACCTTAAACTTCGAATTAGATCAAATAAGAAGTAATGTGATTAATATAGAAGATTGATTATGATCCTTAAAGGATTAAAATGTGTTAGATACGATCAAACTTGTTTGATATAGTCCCAGAAGAAGATCCTCAGGGAAAGAACTTTGGGGAAAAGAGTTATCGGACGAGTCCGATATCGAAGAGTACCAGAGTAACCATTGCTAATCTAGTGTACGGAAATATCGCAATCTGAGGGAGGATGCAGAGATAGCCAGCGGTCAGGCACAAGTGGCTCTGGATTAGGTTGGGAGGCAAATGCGCTCCTTTTCACGAGGAATGCTACCAGTGGAACTGTATTCCACTGACTTTCTGCGTATGGTCAAGAGAGTGCCAAAGGTACATGACGTGTATGATAAAGTATAAGGATGCAAAAGTAAATTATGGATAATAAGAAATTGGTTAAAGTAATCAGAGTTAAGGAAAGTATGGATAACCTGCGTATGACGCAAGGAATTCGATAAGAATGATCGAGGAAAAGAAAAAGAGAAAAGTCACGTGAAGAGTTGATAAAGAGATTAGAGAAATGAAAATCTATGTAGTCACGAACACATAGAAACAAAGAAAGATAAAAATAACAGATATATAGGATCGGATTCACTGACAGTTAAGATGTCAGTAAAAGTATAATAGTACTATATGCAAGCAATCGAGAGCGCACTACGTCGATGATTCAGGCAAAAGGAAATGCGACCCAAAATTTAAGTAGTGATCGCCGTTCAGGATGCTGAAACAAGAAATATCAGAAATGCGAGAGGTAATAGAGGTGATATCAGCATATGATCGGCCTTATGGATGGCCATGATGATAGTACAATTACGATAAGACGATGCGTATACAATTAAGAACGCACTACATCGAGAAATTCAGATAAAGAAGGCCACAACTCTCTATTAATGATCGATGTTGTGGATATTAAGAGCATGTAGTGCACGACGTACAAGATGCACTGAGGAGGAAAGAAAAGAATGCAATGGAAGATAATTACGAAACCCGATAAAAGCGTGAATAAAGAACGCAAGAAGAATACCATAGGATCATAGCATTTAGACTATTGATCCTATTGGATAACTAAGGACAAGAAGTCAAAGAAAAATTACGAAGAAGTACATTTACGATATGGATAAAGGTGGAAATAACAAGTGGAATAGCAAGATTACGGATAGCAATGAGAAGTAAGCTTAACGCTACGTGATAGTAAAGAGAAATGATTTGGAAGCTAAGAGTCAAACTAAGTTTGAGAATTGGAAAGACGAATAATGTCAAGAAGACATCAGAGAAAAAGAAAAGCGTAAATGAAATGAGAAAGGATGATGAATAAAAAGATTAAACATAAGGCAAGTAACGACAATATCAGAGGACATTCTGATATAAGTATATAGTTTGAAGAAGATTAAGATCCTCATGTAAGGTTTATAAGCAAAGAAAGTTTACCTAAGTATTGGTCACGCACTGTCTTATTAAAATAAGAAGTCAGTGACCAACATGAGAATCCTATCTGATTGAAAACAAGATTGATAAAACAAATTGATGTAAAGTAAGAAGGAACAAGAAGTTTCAAGAATAGCGCGTTACGCTAAAGGAAAGGAAGTATTGATACAAGAAGAAAAATAAATAAGCTTTACAAGGAAAGTAAATAAAGACCTCATAAGGATATGTCATGAGGATTCACCTCATGAATAACCAAGATAAGCGACAATAAGAAAAGTAGCAGTAATACAAAAGAGGATAACGGTTAAAGGGATAAGTTCCTAGCACTACGATGAATAACAATGGGATGACAGCAACAACAATATAAACGAAACTACGTAAGTAAAGAAGCATGAGCTAATTGAGTATTCGTATTACTCAACAAGGAATAATGATAAGATCAGACGTAGTGAACAAAAGTAAAGAATCAAGAACAAAGAATCGTAAGTACAGATGAATACGGCTAATGTCGTCAAAAAAAGGGAGATGTCGAGTGACAAGGATTATTGTCCTTAGTGATAAAGAATCGTTAGAACGAATTATCATGGGACATCGGTATTAAACTAAGAATTCATAGTATTGAATGTCAGATAAAGGACAAACGCAAAGATTGTGTTATAGAATAAAGAGAAGAGATCCAAGGTAAAGTTGTCAGTGATAACTGACATCAAAATATAAGAAGTGCAGAAAATGGAATGACGATTCCATGCGCCGACAAGTGTTGTAAAAGAGACACGATATTCCTACGATGAAGAAAGTTCAAAATGTTAAGGGGATTAAAGTAAGAAAAGAATATGAAAATTCGAGGACGAATTTTTATAAAGGGGGAAGAATGCAATACCCCAAGATATTTAAGCATTTAATTGGACCACGTGTCCAGATTTTAGTAGCCGGGGTGGCGATATCGGAAGAATTTCGGACAATTTTTATAAATCAATCCAAGTAGGTCGGTTTCGAGGAAAGTCAAGAAGACATCAGAGAAAAAGAAAAGCGTAAATGAAATGAGAAAGGATGATGAATAAAAAGATTAAACATAAGGCAAGTAACGACAATATCAGAGGACATTCTGATATAAGTATATAGTTTGAAGAGGATTAAGATCCTCATGTAAGGTTTATAAGCAAAGAAAGTTTACCTAAGTATTGGTCACGCACTGTCTTATTAAAATAAGAAGTCAGTGACCAACATGAGAATCCTATCTGATTGAAAACAAGATTGATAAAACAAATTGATGTAAAGTAATCCAAGTAAGACGAATAATGTCAAGAAGACATCAGAGAAAAAGAAAAGCGTAAATGAAATGAGAAAGGATGATGAATAAAAAGATTAAACATAAGGCAAGTAACGACAATATCAGAGGACATTCTGATATAAGTATATAGTTTGAAGAGGATTAAGATCCTCATGTAAGGTTTATAAGCAAAGAAAGTTTACCTAACTATTGGTCACGCACTGTCTTATTAAAATAAGAAGTCAGTGACCAACATGAGAATCCTATCTGATTGAAAACAAGATTGATAAAACAAATTGATGTAAAGTAAGAAGCAACAAGAAGTTTCAAGAATAGCGCGTTACGCTAAAGGAAAGGAAGTATTGATACAAGAAGAAAAATAATTAAGCTTTACAAGGAAAGTAAATAAAGACCTTATAAGGATATGTCATGAGGATTCACCTCATGAATAACCAAGATAAGCGACAATAAGAAAAGTAACAATAATACAAAAGAGGATAACGGTTAAAGGGATAAGTTCCTAGCACTACGATGAATAACAATGGGATGACAGCAACAACAATATAAACGAAACTACGTAAGTAAAGAAGCATGAGCTAATTGAGTATTCGTATTACTCAACAAGGAATAATGATAAGATCAGACGTAGTGAACAAAAGTAAAGAATCAAGAACAAAAAATCGTAAGTACAGATGAATACGGCTAATGTCGTCAAAAAAGGGAGATGTCGAGTGACAAGGATTATTGTCCTTAGTGATAAAGAATCGTTAGAACGAATAATCATGGGACATCGGTATTAAACTAAGAACTCATAGTATTGAATGTCAGATAAAGGACAAACGCAAAGATTGTGTTATAGAATAAAGAGAAGAGATCCAAGGTAAAGTTGTCAGTGATAACTGACATCAAAATATAAGAAGTGCAGAAAATGGAATGACGATTCCATGCGCCGACAAGTGTTGTAAAAGAGACACGATATTCCTACGATGAAGAAAGTTCAAAATGTTAAGGGGATTAAAGTAAGAAAAGAATATGAAAATTCGAGGACGAATTTTTATAAAGGGGGAAGAATGCAATACCCCAAAATATTTAAGCATTTAATTGGACCACGTGTCCAGATTTTAGTAGCCGGGGTGGCGATATCGGAAGAATTTCGGACAATTTTTATAAATAAATCCAAGTAGGTCGGTTTCGAGGAAAGTCAAGAAGACATCAGAGAAAAAGAAAAGCGTAAATGAAATGAGAAAGGATGATGAATAAAAAGATTAAACATAAGGCAAGTAACGACAATATCAGAGGACATTCTGATATAAGTATATAGTTTGAAGAGGATTAAGATCCTCATGTAAGGTTTATAAGCAAAGAAAAATTACCTAAGTATTGGTCACGCACTGTCTTATTAAAATAAGAAGTCAGTGACCAACATGAGAATCCTATCTGATTGAAAACAAGATTGATAAAACAAATTGATGTAAAGTAATCCAAGTAAGACGAATAATGTCAAGAAGACATGAGAGAAAAAGAAAAGCGTAAATGAAATGAGAAAGGATGATGAATAAAAAGATTAAACATAAGGCAAGTAACGACAATATCAGAGGACATTCTGATATAAGTATATAGTTTGAAGAGGATTAAGATCCTCATGTAAGGTTTATAAGCAAAGAAAGTTTACCTAAGTATTGGTCACGCACTGTCTTATTAAAATAAGAAGTCAGTGACCAACATGAGAATCCTATCTGATTGAAAACAAGATTGATAAAACAAATTGATGTAAAGTAAGAAGGAACAAGAAGTTTCAAGAATAGCGCGTTACGCTAAAGGAAAGGAAGTATTGATACAAGAAGAAAAATAAATAAGCTTTACAAGGAAAGTAAATAAAGACCTTATAAGGATATGTCATGAGGATTCACCTCATGAATAACCAAGATAAGCGACAATAAGAAAAGTAACAATAATACAAAAGAGGATAACGGTTAAAGGGATAAGTTCCTAGCACTACGATGAATAACAATGGGATGACAGCAACAACAATATAAACGAAACTACGTAAGTAAAGAAGCATGAGCTAATTGAGTATTCGTATTACTCAACAAGGAATAATGATAAGATCAGACGTAGTGAACAAAAGTAAAGAATCAAGAACAAAGAATCGTAAGTACAGATGAATACGGCTAATGTCGTCAAAAAAAGGGAGATGTCGAGTGACAAGGATTATTGTCCTTAGTGATAAAGAATCGTTAGAACGAATAATCATGGGACATCGGTATTAAACTAAGAACTCATAGTATTGAATGTCAGATAAAGGACAAACGCAAAGATTGTGTTATAGAATAAAGAGAAGAGATCCAAGGTAAAGTTGTCAGTGATAACTGACATCAAAATATAAGAAGTGCAGAAAATGGAATGACGATTCCATGCGCCGACAAGTGTTGTAAAAGAGACACGATATTCCTACGATGAAGAAAGTTCAAAATGTTAAGGGGATTAAAGTAAGAAAAGAATATGAAAATTCGAGGACGATTTTTTATAAAGGGGGAAGAATGCAATACCCCAAAATATTTAAGCATTTAATTGGACCACGTGTCCAGATTTTAGTAGCCGGGGTGGCGATATCGGAAGAATTTCGGACAATTTTTATAAATAAATCCAAGTAGGTCGGTTTCGAGGAAAGTAATTATGCGGAATTTAATATTATATTTCAATTCTAAGGTAGGAATTGGAATTAAAAGGAAAAATATCAAGAAAAGTCCCAAACTAGAGTTCAGGGACTAAAGTGATAATTTAACCATATAAAATCTCGAAATGAAAATTATTTCGCCAAGGTCCGCAAAATGTTTTATAGTATTTGTGGTAAAAGTTTCAGGTCAATCGGAGACCTTTTAAAAATTTGGGCGCGGATGCGTTTTGGACAAAAATGCAACTTTTGAGAAGTTTAAGGGCTAAAGTGTAAATTAGCCAATTAAACTTCGAGAATAGTAATTTGAAGATTAATGATGGAAAATAAAAATATTGGATTAGTATTATTTATTGGATATAAATAATACATAAGTAATTGAGTTAAAGAAAACAATTAACCGTTTGGTTAAATTAGAAAGTTTAAAAGAGAAACGGTTTAAGTTAAAAAAATGAAGGATTAAAAGAGTACATTGACCAATTATATATATAAGGATTGAATGAAATGAAGGATCGAGAAAGAGGAAGAAGGTATCAGAGAAGGAAATGAGAAAAGTAACGAACAATTACGATCCGCCGCCGTTTCTTCGTCCGACGTCCGATTCAAGCGATTCAAGCGGCGATCTCTTCGGATTTGGAAGCTCTATCATCTCCGAGCATTGAACTGAGGTAAGAGGTTGATTATTGGTGAGGAAATGATGAAATAGGTGGCTATTATAAGGGATTAGGGAATTAAGCTTAAATTTGATGTTTTTGAAGTTACTATAGCGTTTTTATGAAAACCGAGGAACGGATTTTGAGCGGGGATGTCTTAAGCAAGTCGGAATGGGTTTTTGATCGATTTTGTGAAGGTTTAAGCTTGCTGTCGATGGCCGCACGACTGCCGCACGACGCGCTAAAAATTGGCACGACGTGCAGCTTGGCACGACGCGCCAATGGTTGGCACGACGCGCCAATGGTTGGCACAACGTGCCAACGCCAAGGCAAGGCTGCCTTGGTCGTTTTCGGCCCATTGGGTGCATGGGAGTTTGACGTATTATATCTTGAGTCCATAAGAGCTTACGGACTCTGAAAATATGCAATTCGGACATAGAACATGGAAAATACGATTAGGGTTTTGTAATAAATATAACGCATAATTGGAAATCGATAAGAATGAATTGGGAAAACCTAAATCTATAACCTAGGACGTTAGGTTTATGAGGTTCACGTTTATAATCTAAACGTGTATTTGGTTTGTATATGTACCAGACATACCGACAAGCTACGAGATAGACGTTTTGGGATTAGCAGTGTTTGACCAGCATATAGTGTGCATTATAGATTGGATAGCGGTCACAGTGAGTGGCAATTTACTTTTGCGTATTATTATTATAAAAGTTATTTTCATATATTATGAATATAATTAATACATCGCATTATATATGATTCGCTCGTATAAGACGTTGTGTTTGGTGAATTAGATCACATGAATGCTGTTATATTCATTGTTTTCAATATGAATATCTAGTGTGCGATCCGAAGAAACCAACTACCTATTGGGTGTCAATAGGCTGTGTGATCACCAGTATTTGAGTCATTCTAGCGTGTCTAGATTGTCTATGAGGTTATGAAATGCGCATATGAATATGATACGAGTGAGAACTCGGTTACGGTATAACCTGAGCCCCGTATCTAGTGGGTTGGACCCACCAGTGAGTTGGACTCACACTTTGAGATTAAGAGATTGGTCGCGGCTGACGTGGTTGAGTGTGAACACTCTCGGGTCGGACCATTTGGATCAGTTTGATTCGAATATTCGGAATAAGATAAATTAAGAGTTTAAGATTAGGGTTTCGGTCGGATCTACTATATGTGAATACTATGTTATTTTCATATTATATTGAGACAAATTTATATATGTTGAGTATGCGATGTGTATTTTGATAATACCAATAATAAGTTGCATATTCACTCAGTATTTTCCCAAATACTGACCCCTCACTCTGATGTTTGCAGGTATTAGAAGTCGGATCAGACAAACCATCTCCATTGTGCCAGAAGTCATTGGACTTGCATAAGTATGAGTTCCTAGAGCTGCCGTAGTCAGTAGGTGTTAGGCTAAGATTGGTGATTTGATTTCCAATAGTTGTTTTTGAATGTAAACTCTAACATAATATTTCAATATCTATAAGTATATTATTCAAAAGGGTTTTTCCGAAAATGTTTTATATATTATATTATGTTTTAATTGCGAAAAATTATTAGTGGTTTTAGGCTTGCTACGGGTTTTGGAGCTACCACTCCCATTCCCTAGCGCCGGTTTCGGCTCAATAATTTGGGTCGTGACAGGAACCCATGGTTATGGACCCGAATCCATTAGTATGGAACATTTTCTTTTCCAAGTAAAATCCCCTAGTATATGAAAGAGTCAAAAAGTGCTTTCGTTGTTGTGGAATAAGAAGCCTTCGTATCTTCATGTATGTATTTAATTTATTCGAAGCTATTAGAACGGGATACACTTTTTGGGGAATATGAGTCGAAGCAATAACAAGAATATTTCTAGTGGAACATCTTTCACAATCCCTGGAGAGATAGTTCACTAATTGACCGAGGGATAAGTAATTCGACTCATTCACATCCAGATCATGAATGTTTGTAATCCATATTATGCAAAGAGACATTGCTTTTGCTAATTCGAATTGAAAGGTGATATATAATCGATTTATTTCTGGTATCATATCCATAGTTCGCGTATTCATCCTAGTTAGAAACTCCAGCTCCGTATCAAAGTCGCGGTCGATATCGTCACTCACATCAATATCGTCACTATCATCAATATCGTCACTTTCATCAATATCGTCACTATCATCAATATCGTCACTATCATCAATAAGAAAACTCTTAGGCTTATTATCCAGGAACTTGTTCAGAAATACTGTAATGTAGGGAAGATAGGAGTTTGTCGCTAGGTATTTGACCAAATAGGATCGTCCAGTTCCTATAGAACCTATCACTAAAATACCCCTAGAGGGGGGTAAGGCTAAGCGGAGCGAAAATGGTTTTCCATGAGATGGAAAATGAAAACTATTCACCCCACGCGAGGTTTGTGAATAAGTGGTTGTCTGATAATAAGTAAGGAATATCCGTCTTTCTGCTAAACTGTGTGTATTGAACTCATAATTCATTAGATACTTTTTATTAATGTCAACTAAGTATCATAAATAAATTTCTCCCAGCTCTTCAATCACTTGATAACTAGAGTCATTCTTTGATATATGATCACTATGAGCCAGACTCAATAGAATTTTATCAATCCTTTTCTGTCGATAAGGTGGAGAACTGAACTAAGAATTCTCTTTCTTTATCATAAATTGAATCACTGTTCGCGACCAAGGATTCTATTTTATCATCAATTTAATCACCGTTCGCGTTTTTTCTTTTTCTTATCAATGAATAAATATGTTTACTTGTATGATTTAGATGTCTCGTATTTCTCGACAAAGTGATTCACTTGATGGGATTTGGTATGATACTTATGAGATCGATGAGATTGATATTCAAAAATGGCTTCTTAGAACATATTGATTTAACCCCATAAGCGGAACCACCACCCCATAGCATGTTGCTGCCAGAAGGAGAACCACGAATTTCTTATAGAAAATCTCTTAATTGTTTCAGAGCAATTAGAAAGAGATTGTTTAACCATAAAGAATTCAGTTCAGACGTAGGATACTTATCTAGAAGTTTTCGCAACTCCATCATGTAGGATGTAATCATCAAAGATTTGACCTTTTCTGTAATAACCCGGAATTTTAAAGAATAAAATATTGCCACGTGTCTAATATTTTATTAGACGGGAATTGGTAAATTAAATTTAAAGGTAAATTTAGTTTACAAATGTCCCTAAAAGTATATTGTGACAATAGGATTTCAAATTTGAATTTTAGAAATTTAAATTTGGTTATTTATATAGTTAACGGGGATAATATAGACTTATGAATTCGGTGCAGAATAATCCATAATTTCCGTGCGAATATTTTTGGTGTCAATATTCGCAGAATATTTTAAAAAGGTTATCGTGAAAATTTGATAAAATTTGGGAGTAGAAATTTTATCAAGCGCGGCCAATATAGGCGTAATAAATCGAAAATGATTTATCAAAAAATAAAATATAAGTCGGATGAGAATAAAAATTATATTTTTATTCTTTTTATATTTTATTTGATTTTTGGTAAAAGTTTCACGAAATTTGTAAGTCGTTTCTGTTTGAGCTACGGACGACTAATTAAGAATTTGAGTTAAAGTGGTATATTAACCAATTAGTCTATATATATGGTGCCATATGAAAGGAAATGGACACAGAATTCATTTCTTTCAATTTAAGAAAGAAGATGGAGCTGCTTTGCTCCCAGAGAGTTGGCGAGCTAGGGTTTCAATTTTTTGATCGTCCGTTTCTCGATTCTAACTCCGTTTCTTCGACGATTACTCGAGTAATCGAGGTATTAATCCCGTATTAAACATTTATTTCAATATATTTCGATATAATTCGAATATATATTTGTTTATAAACGGTTACCGTATCGAACGATCGATTTAAACGTCTGATTTATAATTGGGTTGTGTATATGTGTTATAGGATGTTAAATTTGCATTTTTGGACGTTTCAAATTAAAAGAAGCACGTCGGAACGGCCCGTGAATAGATTTTCCCGGGGCGGCGTGCGGCGTGCGCCCGCACAACTGTGCGACGCGCCCGCACAGTGCGTGCGGCGTGCGCCCGCACAACTGTGCGACGCGCCCGCACAGTGCGTGCGGCGTGCGCCCGCACAACTGTGCGACGCGCCCGCACAGTTTGTGCGGCGTGCGCCCGCACAAGCGGCGACGCGCCCGCACAGTTTGTGCGACGCGCCCGCACAACTGTGCGATGCGCCCGCACAGTTTGTGCGACGCGCCCGCACAGGCTGGCGGCTCGCCCGCATTGATAGTTCCTCGAACGCATACGTGGGGACTTTGTCGGACTTTGACGGGGGGCTATTCCGAGGGGTTTTCGCCTAATAACCCGAGATGTTTTCCGACCTAATCTAAAACGTTTTAAAGAAATGTTTTTAAACCTAAGATAAAGACTTTTAAAATGACATTTTAAAAGTAAAGTTAAACGTTTAAAAGGACTTTGAAAAAGTTAAAGTCGACGTTTAACCAGTTTAAAAGATTTAGCAATCGGCTTTGCTAAATAATTAGTATACGACTGTGAATTGTTTTGACAATCAAGTATATACTATTAAATGATTTTAATTATACCTAAAATGACTTCTAGAGAGAAGTCTAAACGTTTTCTCGAGGTGAAAACGGTTTATATGGTTTTTAAGAAATAAAAGACCATAAGTGTTATGTGTTATATGTTTATATGATTTGTCTGGACCTAGGTTTCAGGACTTAGATGTTTAAAGCAGAACAAATATTGATGTGTTGTCTTGTGTGTTTTGTATGTTTGATCCGACTAGCTATCCAGCAGTCAGACAAGGACTCCAAGGAGTCTGTCACACTTACGGCGGTGCTAAATAGTAACTTAGCAGTACTGTGAGTTTACGTGTTTACTTTTGAATATCAGTATTCAATTATTTTAAATCCATAAATCGCAGTAGTATAAACTAGCCAAGAGAGGTCCATTGGAACGAGCTACCTATTGGGCGGCAATAGGGTTGCGTGATCACCAATACCGATTTTTAGATGTACTTCTGTCGAGGTATAGAGGTATGCATGTCGTGTAAGTCATTGGGAAAGTAGATGCCCTGACTTCACGGGTAAACCCTGAGACGGCAGTAATACAGTTACGGTCGCGGAATAAGCCGCGAAGGTAGTTTCTGATTACGGTCCACGTACCAGAGATACAGAATTGGACGGCAGTGATTCAGTTCACGGTCTTTATTCTGTTGTCCATAAGCTCGTAAGATGAGTGTGTCTGTTGGGACATTTGTGAACTAGGGTTTCATATGGATCGACGTAATTGGTCTTATTTTATATATCACTGTTTTATATATATAATGCGATTTTGGTATTTATCTGTAAACTGTTTACTCACTCAGAAATATTTATATTTCTGATCCCGTTGTTGTTTCCTAATTTTCAGGCAATGAGCTTTGAGGTCAGTCGAGCTTCCACATCCCTTCTTCAGGAAAGCTCTTCTTTGGTAATATACATAGAATTTTGTACTCTTAGTATGCTGCAATAGTATAAGTGTAATATGTCAGCAGCCGTTCCACTAGTCCTCTGTTTGTAGATACTCGGATAGGATCTAGTGCACGTGTGTACCTTTAGGGTGGCTGCTTAGTGACATATTGTGTCTAGTTACCGAGTCGGCCTCGTGTGTTTTTGTGAGGGTCAAAAAAAGTATGTTTTATATACGCCGGCTACGTGTAACCGGTCCGCTGTGTATTTTAATATGTTTAATACCACCGTTGCGAGACGCAGAGGTGTCCGCATTATTTTATTAAACATATTACAAGTGGCGTGTGGTTGGGAACGGGGCTGCCTATGTGTTAAGGCAAGCGAAAGATAAGTCCCTGGTTTTCCAATGTTTATACGCCAGGGTTTTCAGAAGGAAGC